>NW_010561038.1:0-1182 GCF_000687285.1 Phaethon lepturus | reverse complement strand
GCCCTGTGAGTGTTTTGAGGGTGCAGGGCAGGGTTTTGTGGCCTCTGTTACCCCGGAGCGGTCTGTCCGCAGTCCTACAGGTAAGGAGCTCAGCTGGTGGTGCGCTGGGTGCTGTAAAGGTGGGGGCTACCATAAAAAAAAACAAACAAAAAAAAGAAGAGTTCCTGGCAACTCCTCCAGCCCAGGAAGCATTAAAGAGAGAACTAACTATTGCCCCAGCTGTGGCTGAGTAGCCAATTTGAAACAGCTTTACTAAAAGCCCACCCGAAGGTTGCAGCTGGGTATGCTGCACGGAGATTTAGGGAAGGGTTTGGGGGCCTGCGGTGCAGCCCTGGGGGTGTTTTGAGGTTGCAGGGCAGGGTTTTGTGGCCTCTCTTACTCCAGAGCGGTCTGTCTGCAGTCCTACAGGTAAGGAGCTCGGCTGGTGGTGCGCTGGGTGCTGTAAAGGCGGGGGCTACCGACACAGAGCTCTCTGGCCCGTGTGTAGGGTTAGGCTTCAATGAGGAACAACGCGTGGTTACGAGTCCTGTAACGCTCCTCAACGCTTTGCTGTAAGCCCTGAGGAGGCTCTCTTTTGTGTCTTGGCTTCAGCTATTAGGTCCAGGTAGCTTAAAGCTCTCGCGCTGGCCGTCCGTTGAGGTGCCTGTGAGAGGACGGGTAGCTGTGGGTGAGCAAGTGCCGCTGCAGCTGCGCCCTGGGGGCCAACAAGCTCACCCAAAATCAAGCGGGTGGTGGTGGAACGAACGTTTCTGCTTTAAGGGCAAGCCGGGTTGATGCTTTCCAAGTGGTTTAAGTCTTATGAATGCGGATACCTTTCAGTGACTTAAAAAACCCCAGCACTTGACTGAAGCGGTTAAGATCCCAGACAACGTGTTTTGAAACGGGAAGCTTTGCCGTGTGGAATGCTCGGCAGTGGTCTGAGGTCACAGCACCTCACGCCACGTCGCTGTGCTTCTTGAGCAGCCCCTTGGGCTCCTGGCATAAGCATAACAGGATTGTTCTAGGGAGCTGCTCAGGTTTGCTGTCACAGGCGACCGAAACCAGCTGGACAACGCGTGTCCCCGTTTGCCGTCTCGGTACGAGGAGACGCGCGCTGCGCGTTTCAGAAGCTGCGTTTCCTTTCGTACGGCTGACGTCGCGCGGTTAACTCCCCAGGACCCCGAAGGCCCAGGGCGCGCAGCA
>NW_010561037.1:49412-53155 GCF_000687285.1 Phaethon lepturus | reverse complement strand
AGGAGACAGTCAGGCTGCTGGACGCCGCACAGCCTCCCGAGCACCCCCCTGAGCATCCCCTGCCTCCTGGGGAAGGAGGGCAAGGCCTGCCAGCTGAGCCAGGCGTGGGTCCCCGCTGCCCATCGACACCGTCTTCCCTCTGCTCCACACCTCGTGCAGCCCCGTGCAGCCCCGTGCAGCCCCGTGCACCACAGCGGAGGGTCGGGCAGGGAGAGGAGGAGGCAGATGAAAGCAGGAGGGCTGCAGGGAGATGTAGAGTGGAGGCAGGAGGGGTGGGCAGATGCTGTAACGGGGCCATGCTGGCATTTTCTGCCAGTACATGGGAGGGGTGATGCCAACAGCTTCTTTAATTCAAGCTGGGAGTCAGTGGGTGCAATTCAAACCAGGGGATGCCACTTGCCCCATGCAGTAACCTTTGGCAACTCCCTTAGCTCTTCTGTGCTCTGCTTTCAACACCCTCCAGCACATCCGTCATCCTCAAACCCGCTCGGGCAGCGGATTATACCAGCAGCTGAGCCCTCCAGGGATGTGCTGGCATTAGAAGGGAGTGCGGGGTCTCACAGCACCCCCAGCCGCAAGGAGCCAGGGGTGGGAGGCTCCCCCATCACCTGCAGCTCGTTCGCCCATCCCCTCTCCGCGCAGGGAACTGTGCACCGTGCGGTTTGTTTATGTGTGGCCCCGGTTCGAGCGGCGATCTGCCGTGGCTATATATAGCACGCGATGCTGTCATCCGAGTTCAGCCCGGCTGGGGAATTTTTTTTCTGCAAAGGTTGGGAGGCGAATGGTCTGAAAACAGGCGTGGAAATGCCGGAGCGGCGTGATTCCCCGTCTGCGGTGTCTGGGCTCCGGCACGGGAAGCAGGCACGTCGTCCTGAGTGTTGGCCTTGCGATGACGATGGGACAGAGGAGGAATTTGTGGAGGGGCTGAAATTTCCCCCATCGGCTCCCTGCTGCAGGGGTGGGCACTTAAAAAGCGGTGCAGCAGCGTGCGTGGCCATATGGGTTCTATACAGGGATGAGACTTGTCCTCCTGGAGCTCTTCTTTGCTGGGTCGCCAGGCTGATGTCCTAAGGGACAGACCCCCAGCCCACAGATCTGAGAGGGGCTAGAAAAGCATCTGAAAGTCCAACATCTGGTTGCAGGAGCCCAGATATTTGAGAGAGAGCAGCAGCTTGTCCTACCAGACATGGACTGGGAGAGTGCAGGAGCCCAGATATTTGAGAGAGAGCAGCAGCTTGTCCTACCAGACATGGGCTGGGAGGCAGCATCAGCCCCGCGCAGCCGCTGCAGCACCCATCGCAGGGGCATCACCACGTCACGGTGCACGATGAGGGCATCTCTCGCTCGCCCATCCCTCCCTGGAGGAGGAAAGATGGTCTCCTGCCCTGCAAAAAAAGGCAGATGGGGAGGGTGGTTTCCAAGTGCACAGTGAAAACCACGTTGGATCAGCAGTCACAGGCACTCGCTGCGTGGTAACTCAGTGTGGAGCAGGAATCTGGATAAACCTAGCTGCAGAAAGTTTCTGAAGGGCATCATGTCCCAACAGGGAAGGGTTAAGGGTTAACAGGGTGTTGCTGCAGCTGTCACAGGGCTTAAAATCTGCTTTCTCGTGAAGGGGAACGGAGCACACCAAGGAAAGCCCGGCTGTGTCCGGGGCTGTCAGAGGAATCCAGCAAACAAAGGGTGAAACAAGGAGATTTCTTGTTTCCCTTCACCGAGGATCTTTCCCCATTAGTCATTCTTGTCACAGGAGCTGGCAAACAGGATCTGAAAGTGAAATGGAGGCACATGTCCAGGAGCCCAGACGTCCCTGCCCTGCGGGCTGGGGGGAGCGGGCAGGGCCCCCCCCAGCCCCTCCAGCTCACCCACACTTCTCCTCCACGGGTAAAGCCTTTATATCCCCCGTTGCATCGCTGCATTCCTCCTCTGATTGGGCTTTTCCCAGCCTGGGAGCCCTTTCCTTGCAGGACACGGTGGCACCAGGAGCCGTAGGTAGGCTGTGAAGCTCCATCCCGGAGGTGGTAGTGGTCCAAGCGCTCTGGGACCCTGCAACAAGCCGTGTGGTTCCCCACAGGGAGCAACGTGCGCCCAAAAAATGGGGAAGCCAGGGGCTGGACTTTTCCCTTTCCCCATTGTTCCTGGGGGAATGCATCTTGGTGCAGCAGTGGGCAAGAAAACATCTCTTCTGAGACCATCACAGTGGTGGTCCAGAGGCAGCTATGAGCAGGAGGGCACCAGGCAGCGAGAGTGCAGCCAGGAGGAGGTTCACTTCCCCGGCAGGTAAGAAGGTCCATGTAGCTCCTTAAACAACAAGGAACGCAAGCACAAGTGTTAAAGCAGCCGTCAGGAAAGAGGGAGATGGTTTATGCCTTGTAATCCAGGGTTGGCTGGAGCCAAGAGCTCTCCTGGCAGAGGAAGCTGAAAGTCCCCTTGACCCAGTGGAGGAGCTGCAAAAGCTCCTGCTTTATCTCAGCAGAGCTGCTGCAAGGCTTGAAATCAGGCTCCCCATGATCTCAGCTGAGTTTTCCCCTTGCAAAATTGTTTTTGCACTTAATATGTTGGTTTTATCTGGCTCCTGGGCCAGAAGGACGAGTTTTGTCTGAGCCTTGCTGGAGTTTGACCCAAGATGAGACCTGGTGGCCAGGTCTCTGCCTTCCACTGCTGTGGCTGGCACCTTCCTTACACGTGTGGATAGAGTTTTGAGGTGGTCACAAGGGCTGGAAAAGTTTTGGGGTTTCCTTTGGGTGGAAGCAGGGTGAGCCGTGGGATAACGTCACTCCAGCAGCTGGAGCCTCACTGGAGCATATAGACCGCGGGCAGCACTCGTGCGCAGAAGGATCCAGGATGGCTACGCCTACAGCAGCCTGGGCTAACTGAGATGTCGGACAAACTCTCCTGGCCTCCAGCAGTTGGTAGCTCAGGGATTTATTTAATGATCTGAGCTTTCCCTTTTGCTCCATGATTTTTTCCTGGTTGCTTTCTGAGCCCCTGCATGCCTTTTAGCATCCTCTGGCATCCTCACCGTCTCCCACCACCCACCCATCAGCCACCTCCAGCCTTTCAGTCCTCAACTGGTCCCAGCGAGTGCTGCCAGAGTCTGAACTGCGGCATTGATCAACGCAAAATGAACTCACATGCCTCACTCTCACACCAGTATGAAGACAAGTGACCTCTTTCTTTTGGGTCCGAATCCTGATCGTGGGTCAGCGAGATGCTCCAGGTTTAGATAAGTGTAACGGAGCCCGTTCTCTTTGTAGGAAGCGCAGAAGAAAGAAGATCATATTATTAACACATGCCACTCGTCACACAACCTCACAAATATTTATCAGCTGGAGAAATACACGGGCTCGGAAGTAGCTAAGTAACATAACAAGAGGCGCTTTTAAATACATATATGTGCATCTGCAGGTGATGTATTAACCAAATCCCTCGGTATGTGGCCCAAAGACATGTTTTCCTCTGGAAGCCCAGCATCATTAATGATAATAATGATCTGAGCCAGGAAATGTGATAAGCAACTTCTGACTGTGTGTCCAGCACCTCGTGAAGCCCAGAAGAAACTGGTTCCCTGCCGGGAAGCTCCGCGAGCAGAGCAATGCCCACCGGATCCGTGCCTGCCAGGCAGAAATCGGGAAGGAGGATAGGACAGGGTTTTTATTTTGCGAGGGAGATGAGAACAAGTCCCAGTGCGCTTGGCTGGGTTTCATCCTGTTTGATGTGCCTCTCCTATATACCTATAGGAC
>NW_010561037.1:45522-49178 GCF_000687285.1 Phaethon lepturus | reverse complement strand
CAGGAATATTGCTTGCCCCAGCCTGCCCAGGCATGGTCTGCACTCTCCAGATGACCAGGATTTTCCTGTTTTCCTGTTGCTAAATCCTGCTAAATCCTTGCTGTGAGGCTAGTTTGTAAGTTTTGGGGGGTTATTACGGGAGTAAGTGCTGCCAGAGGAGACAAGGTGGGTTTGGATGAATGGAGATCTGTCACTCAGGTCATCCTTCCATGGGGAAGCCCTGGCTTGTGGGGGTGGAATTTGGTGGAGATGTTCCCACAGAAGTCCACCATCTCCTCCCCACCATCACTGGAAAGCATGGCCTGAGGGTTTTGTAAGAGGGTTGTCATTTTGGGGCCACTCTGGGGGTCTTGAATGAACTACAGCACGAAAAGAGGCTCCCTGGGCATGAAGCTGGTAGGCAAAGTCAACTGGGTGAGCATCCCCAGTTGCATGATTTTGGGGAGGATGGATACCGCCCACCACCCTTGGCACGCCCAGTGTAAGGGGGGCAAGAGGAGACAGAGTGGCCAAGTGATGGTGGCGGATGTTGTCCAGAGAGGCTGCAGATGGCCCATCTCTGGAGACATTCGAGGACGGGAGCTCCTCCCCAAGCTGACGGCCATCGCAGTGCCCTGCAGACACATGCCGAAGACAATGCACAAGGGGAGGCCAGAGCTTTTATTAGCCCAGCTGCTGGAGCTGGAAAAAACAGACCAGCTTTCAGGCACAGGAGCTCATCTCCTTGTCCCTGCTTTCTAATTATATCAGTTGATCTAGCACAAGCTCAGTCCGCTCCCCATGGGACCGTGCCTTCATTAGGTCCCCAGCTCTGTCCTTCGCAAGCACTTGGAGTAACAGCCAAGCCATCCCACCTGAGATGCTGGGGATGGAAGGACGAGCCGCCTCACCTCAGATGTCTCCTTGCAGCGGGGTCTTCTGCCTCCAGAGATGCAAGGAATTGGAAGGGGTTGGGGAACAGAGGACAGAGACATGTCAGTGTTTGTTTTGGCCAGACCATGCATCTTGCCCTGCTGTTGTCCCCCCGGGGTGCTCCAAGCTGTGGGGTAGAAAATCAGAGAGGGCTGTCCCTGTAATGGAGGCAGCTGGGATGACACCTCAGGGTGTCTCAGAGAGGCCAGGACAGAAAGGAGAGGATGAAAACATCCCAAAATCCATCAGGGATGCTGGGCGGAGATGGGCAGAGCTGCACCCCCATGGCCCCCTCCACTGCACAGAGCAGCTCCCCGGCTCCCACAGCTCTCCTCCCCCAGGCACCGTGGTCCAGCTCTCCCTGCCCAGGGCAGGGGGGCTCTGGGAAAGACCAGGACCTGTTCTTGGCTCAAATTTCTCCCTCCTCAATTAAATACATTTCTCAAAAGCCCTCTAGGAGAAGCCACAGCTCCACCCAGTTTCAGCTCAGCAAGGGCATAAATATCCATCTCCAGGAGCAAGCTGAATAGAGCCCATAAAGCATGGCTCTCGTGCCAGTCGCAGGGGGACCCTGATGTTCTCCTCGGCTTCCAGCTCCTCCTGTAATGCAAATAATAAATCACTGCTGCCGAGCTGGTCCCCGGCCAGCCATTGCACAGCAGGAGTTTGCTCTCCTCCTTCCTCTGATCTGCAGGCTGCTGCACTCTTCCTCCCGGCTTCTGCAGTCTTCCTCCCTCCCAGTGGTTTTCCAAGCTAGGATGCAGTTGCAGTTGCATTTGCAGACCCTAGGAGTTGACCTCTTTGGGGATCAGGGTGTTCCTAACAGCCAGGAGAGGTTTTAGCGGTGTTGAGTCCCAAGTGGAAAGTTTAGTCTCTATTCTGTGCTCTGCTACTGGCATTTTGTGTGGCCCTTAGCATGTTCCTTAACCCTGCAGAGCTCAGTTTCTGCTAGGCAGAGGGAAACTGCAGCCCCCCAAGACCAGGGCAGCAATGGTAAGGGATTGTACTGAGTGGGAACTAAACTGGAGACTACGATGAGATATTTTAAAACCCAATCTTGTGGCTAAAGCGGTGAATGTCCAACCTGCACATGTTTGGGGCGGATAATCCCTCTGCAGGCAACGACCAGTCTGTTTTCCAGCAGAGCCCGAACAAACTCATCTCACCTGTGAGCTGCGGCTCAGGAGGGCTGTGCAACACCACTGCACCAGCCAAACCAACCCACCACCTGTTGACATTCCTCAGCACCAGCCAAGGGCTTTATCTTCCCCTCCATGCTCTCAGGGGTCCAAATTAGCTTTTAATAATAATAATACACACCAAAAAAAAAAAAAAAAATCCCTGGGCAAACAAATCCAGCCCCGACTGCAAACACTCCCCGAGGGGCACCAGGTGCGGTGCATGCCTGACAGCCCGAAAAGAAAGGAGGGATTATGTCCCCCACGCTACAGTGCACTGGGCGAGCAGTGCGGGCCAGCCCGGCCGGCAGCAGAGGACCCACCCCGGCTCCAAGCCGGGCTGGGTCGTGCCCACCATCGTGGGAAGTGGGAACGTGGCTTTGGGAAGAGGTCCCTCAGCCAAAGCCTGAGCAAAGCCTCAAGCTCCGGAGGTGCTTAACGGTGGCGTTTCTTGGTTACGTACGTTTCCTCCCGTCGGGGGTGCGGGGTTTCAGGCAATAAAAGGGATCTGTTTATTTTAAAAACAAGCCCCACAAGTCACTGAGCTATCCCTGAGCAGCCTCCCCACGCCGTGAGTGCCCACGCACAGCTATCTCAGCACCGGGTGGTAGGGATGCACCCACCACCGGGAGGTTATTCCTTGAAGCTGGAAAACTTAATTGTTTCTTCTTTAACGAACTTTCCCATCAATCTGTTGATGTCTTTTCCCCTCATCCTTAGCCCTCAGAGAAGCAGAAGTGTGTTAATGGCTTCACTTGCGCTAGTTCCCATCATGTGAATGAGCAGAGAAGTCAAGGATGGGTAGGACAGCCTGGTGGCTATAGCCCAGCCCCAGCTTTGGCTGGGACACGACCTGGGTGAAATCCTTTTGCTTCAGTTCTCCACCCATGACATGGGGGTGAAAAGCCATTCTTCACCCCGCCGGGGCTTTAGAAATAGGCAGAGATTTGGACTGCTGGATAACGTTTCGCCCTGAGACAAAACCAGGGCAGCCGGCAGCAAAACCCCCCGCCCGAAAGTGCAGCACAAGATCGGAGCAGGCGTCCCCCTCCTCCGAGGGAGAGCTCGCAGGAGGTAGCACCAGCCCCGCCGGCGCGTCCCAGCGTGGACCATGTCTTCGTTTCATGTCCCGCCGCGGGAAGAAGAATCCCTTAATTTCCTTCGGACACTTATCCCCTAAGGATCTTGATCCTGGGGGCGAGTGAGAGAAATACCTTTTAAATCCACCACAGCGGACTTAGGCGGGGATTAGCCGATGCCTCTACGGGCTTTACGCCGGCCTCCGGCTCCGGGCTGGACCTGTTCCCGGCGTCCCGCCTCCCACCCTGGTACCCCATCCAGCTTCAGGCTTGCACTTCCCAAGGGAGATGCTTGCAGGCAGAAACGGAGCAAGCCTGGCTCTAACTCCCGTCGGGAGATCGTTGCATCTCAAGCAAGCCCAGGCTGGCAATTCACTTCCAAAATTGGCAATCATTTTTAATTGCAGAGCTGGTTCTGGGGCGGGTCGAGGGCGTGACTGCGCGTTACCTCCTGCCGGCTGCCTGCGCCGTGCCTGCGGGCCCGGGG
>NW_010561037.1:29920-45458 GCF_000687285.1 Phaethon lepturus | reverse complement strand
ATTGGGGTTGTCCCTTCTGACGACCCCCGGTATTTCCCCGGTGAAGTGCTGACTTCTCCCCTCTCGCCCAACCTGGCTGGCTGGTGGGCATCATCCCCCTCTGTCATCCCCTGCCTATTTGCAAGCAATCACCCGGATGGCTTTAGCTTTCAACACCTTTCCTCCTTCTTTTGTCTCAGCGATGGGTTTTTCCCCCTTAGCCTCACTGCTACCCACCGCGTCCCTCTAACTCTTCCCATTTCCCATCCCCGAGGGCTTTTCACCTCCAACACCTCTCCAAGACCCTCCCGGTATGGCTTTACTCTGGCCCTGGCAAGCTTGCGTAATAGCTGTTGACAGCGTAACTGCATCTGAATCGATCTTGTTTGCTAATTAGCTGATTGCAGTAATTGGCATGAATTACCTTGGGGGATCCTGCCTCCTGGGGGGGGGCGGGGGGGGGTAGTGGCCGGCATGTCCCACCTAAGAGGTGGGAATCGCAGCAGTCAGGGGACTTCTGCTCCAGGGCCACCCCTCTTACAGGGATGCCTGTGACTTGCAGAGACGCAGAGGAGTTAGAAGAGAGGAATCATAGACTGGTACCGTGATTTTTTATTCCCAGAGTGCCCGAGAGGCACCAAAACTCCAAACTTATTCACACTAGCTACTATAGAGCCTAAAATGGATTAAAGTGCCTGTTTACAGCATGAAGTGATGAGTGGATGCAACTCTTTGCTCTTCCTCAAAAGGCAACTGGAGACCACTCAAATACTGGGCTAAAGATAAACCAAATGAGGTAGTTTTTCTCAGAGTTTGCAAGATTCCCTTGCAAAATCCACTGCCAGGGGATGTCAAGGAGAACAAAACGCCATTAGAGGGACCAGGTAGTGTCGTGGAGAGTGAGTGCCCTCTGATGGCGTTAAATCATTTGGGGGGGTCCAAAGGCAACCTCGGGCATGAGGTATCCCTGAAAATCTTTATGGCAGGGGAGATATGGGGAAAGATCAGTGAGTTTTTCCTCTTCCTGCTCCTTTTTCCTCTAAGCACCAGCGGCGCAGGGAGGCCGGCGGCTGGGAGGACCACTGTGGAGCCCAGCTAGAAACACCTCTGTCCAGTCAAGATCCATCACTTCGCTACTCCCCATCATACGCTTTAATGATAACCCACACATTTTTTAACCAGAATAACCATGTCACTCCAAACCAAAGCACGTCACACGAGCTCATTTCCATCTGTGAAGCTGCCTGGGCAATCTAATGCAGCCTGCCCCAAACGAAGTTGAACAAATCTGCAAAGTCCTGTTTTACATGAGCCATCTATTTATATTGACAGCTTCCCACGCTCCATCCTTCCAGTCCTGCATCACTTTCTGCCGGGCTAAGCTGCATCACTCCAGCTCTTCTGCTTTCCCTTTTTCTTGAATATTGCCCTGCAATTATCATCTTTTCAGTCTTCTGGGATCAGAGAGAAATCCCAGGACTTCTTAGAGAGGACAAGCAGCCGGCCACACCGCTCCTCACCCCGCTTCTAGGGGACTCCTGGGAGCAAGCTGACCTGAGCCCACCGTTCAAAAATGTTTATCCCTTGGCTTTTAGTGTTTTCCCAGGTTTCTGATGGACTAGAAAGCACTTCGTTGCCCCTGCGCAATATGAGAACATCAGCCTGCTTTTGCCAAAGCCAAAAGAGAAATTATGGAGTGTTTCTGCCTTTTCTCTATTGTTATCAGCAATTTTCTGATCTCCAGCCTGGAGACAGGGAATGCTGCTGCAGCTCAGTTAGTTCGCTGCTCTTCGTTTTGCAAAATCAAACCAAAAGTAGTTTCCTCCCCGTTGCCTGCAAACCTCCAGGAGAGATCTGATATGGCCAATGCTTGGAAAGGGAATTCATTCACTGCAAACTGAATTGCAGAGTAAATGCTGTAACTTTTTTGAGCCAGAATACCAACAAGCTCTTGCCCTGGCAACCAAGAATGTTAGTTCTTCTGTATTTTGGGTGGAGAAAAGACAGCCCAAATGAAACTGAGGTCTCCAAAACCCTTTGACTCTCTGCCATTGCTGCCAAAAGCAGATTGTTAGCCAGACCTTTTATTCTGAAATAAAAGTGAAAGTATTAGCTGGGTATCCATAGGCTGGATAAACATCATAAAGAGGTCTCAACCACACATAACACCATCAGTCTGCCAGCGGCCCCAGCTGCACGAGGTGTCACCTTGCCACCTGTGTGAGTCACTTCTCCACCTCTGAAAACACACAGGGGATCCACAGGGGGTCCCAGGGCCAAGGGCCACGGTCACAGCAGATGCAACCCATCTCTGCAGCCAAGTTTGCAGGTTGGCATCACCTGAGGTTCCCATCACCCTCTGTAACCATCTCTGATGCTTTCTGAGCACTTGGCAGAGGTAGAAAGCAGGCAGCAGTGGATACGAAGGGACATCCTGGGTTTGCACTACTTACCTGTTGGTTGACCCTCCACCCTTCCAGGAGGTCTCAGCAGCACAAGGAGCACGCTGGGACTGCGTGAGGACTGATCCTTGCTGCCGCAGAGGGGTGAAGACCCCTGGCAGCTCCTAAGCAGACCCGGCCCCGTAGGGGCTGCCCAGAGGTGCATGAGCCATTTTTGCCGCGGCGGAGGAGTCTTGCTGGTGGGGCTGTCGCTGAACAGCTCTGCGCAGGACGAGCGGCGCGCGTGGGGCTGGCTGGCTCGTCTGGTCTAAGGGAGGAGTTGGGTGAGGACACGGGACTCATCAGAGAGAAAGAGACCCAGGCAGAGAGGAGAAGGTGGTACTTTTGCTCTCCAAAGGTTTGCAAGGTTAGACACAATGAAATTCCCTCCTCCCTCTCTTACCCAAAAAAGCCACATCCCAAGAGGTGTTCAACGCCGCATTTTAATCCATTCGAAACATGTCAGGGTCGAACCTTTTTAATGAAAAAAGGAAAATAAACCCAAAGACAGAAAGCTATTCTGGAGGAGGGGAAGGGAAGGAAGCGACTCCCAAAATATCAAGGATAACCCTTCCTTTAACCCCAGCTGCAGCTGTGGGTTGGGTGTCTGTACACCTAGCAGGACAGGAGATGTGAGCACATCCTTCTGCACCTTTCTTTTGGTGGGAGACAGCTCCAGCGATCAAACTGCAGAGCTTTGGGCAGATTGGGATAGGACCATGAGGATCTGGGTGCTGGAGAGGTGACATCTCTTGGTGGGGAGGGTTGAGCAGCATAGGATGGGTTCCTGCAGGGAGAAGGTAGTTGGCTGGCACCAAATCTCACCAAGCAGTTTGCATCTGCCTTAAATACCATTAAACACAACACGGACCCCCTCCTCTACTCCATCTCCTGCAGCTACCATGTCTCTGACCAACAGGACCCCACGGCTGTATGGGCTCCCAGTGCCTCCTGGTGGCTTTCAGAGGCTCTGTTGCCCCTGGCTGTGATCCCAGCTGGATGGCCAGAGGCAGCTGGACACACTCCTGGTCCCCACATCTCCAAAATAATTGGAGTTGTGTCTTCCCTGCATTTCTGCTTTTTAGCTGGAACCGTTAAATGAGGCTTTTTGAGAAGGGACCTTCAAGCCATTCCTGTGTGGGGTTAAAGTGCTGGCACTCAGGAAGAGCTGGGGGAGGACTGCGAGCTGGAAGAAAGGGTGGATTTCAAACCAGAGACAACTGAAATCCAATCTGATGGGAACGGGCACACACAAGTTCCTGCTTTCTGCTGGGTGTCTTACTGCAGTAGAGGAGGGCACCCACAGATATGGAAAACCCCACTGGTAGGGGTGAACCCCAAAAGGACAATGGGACCCCCGCAAATCCGTAGAGAAGGAGGAGGGAGCGAGGGTGCACAGCCCATCCTCCTTTCAAGCCCACCTCTGCTGGGCTGCTGGCACATCTCCCCCGGTCCCTCTTAGTGCCCTGTCCCATCCCACCATCCCTGCATGCTTGTGAGGAGAGGACTGTCCCTCAGAGGATGACCAAGGATCACTCTGGAGACAAACACATGGTCTGTTTGGAGCAGTGCAGAGAAAGGTGGTCTCCCCGTAGCCCATGGCGTGTCTCAGGAATTTGCGATCAGGGATGGCTGACTCAATGTGAGCGGGAAAAGTCTGGCTATTTTTAAGACCATTGACATTTGGGGGTGTTTAACCCCTTTCCCTCCTCTCACAGCCGGCACCTCAGCAGTGCCTTGCTTGTGGCGCAGCCACCTCAGACGGGGAGTGAGGTCAAAGGCATAGCTCAACAGCCATCATCACTGTAATGCTGACTTCAGCAACACTGGTTCTTCAGAGGTAGTGCCAGCCTAGAAGCAGGCAAAAAAGTCCCTTCCCAAGGCAAACAGCTGCCAGCCTCCCAGAGTGGTGCTTCCCAGGATGAGGAGGTGAAGGATGCAGGGTCAGGGTGACTGGGAAGAGAGGACAAAGGAGGCAGGATCGAGGTGACAGGGAAGAGGCTGTTAGGAGCCATGGGCACGAGGCAAGAAGCCGTGCACATATTTTTGCCCCAAGTTCTGCCCATCTGCTTCTTCAAGTGCTCAGAGGTCTGTCTGCACCAGGGTGATTTCCCGACTAGGAATCCACTTGTATTAAGTTAAAAAGCTCCTCACCAAGTCATGGAGAACTTCTCCAGAGCTTGCACTCCTCCTGGGACTAGGGTCCACTTGGCATCATGGCATAGAGCAGCCGCGGTCGGGTGGATGTGTTCCCCTCCGAAGCTCAGCGTAGCTGTGCCACCTTGCCCGGTGTCACTCCCAGGTTGGTGTGCTGGTGAGCCGCATTTCTTGGCATCCGCTCTCTGGAAGTCAACACAGCCTGCTGACTCCTCCGGTTTATCTACCTGCGTCACAAGGCTTGTCCAGCTTCCAGCTGGGCTCCGGGAGAGCGCTGCCTCCGAGCCAAGCCACTCCTTGTGCTTGCTGCAGGGCAACCACGCTTCGGGTGGCCCATGATCCACCACCCGGTGTTGCACTTGTCCTTACCAGCAGATTCTGGTCTTTAGCTACTCCTCAGGGGCCAAACTGCCTTTCCCCAGGGATGCTCTTCCTTCCCACAGCATGCCCCAAATGGCAACCACCATCTTCCTCTCCCTACCATCCCACCCCGCTGCTGGAGGCGAGTTTCTTGCCCTGTCTTGCTCCCTCATCTGCCCAGCCTGCGCTCTCCTCTCCAGAGCTACGTCCCCTCCTTGCTGTCCCGCTCACACCCAGCCCTGGCTGCCCTGGACTGAAACAAGGAGGAGAAGGTTTCTCCGAGTGAAATGTGTTTTCATGGAGACCACAGGCAGGATGGTCCTACTGAAAAATTCACTCTGTATTTTCAGCGTGTAAGCAATTAAGCCAGGCAAGTGATGCAAATTTAGCTACCTTCATGCCAGGTAATCTATCCTCAGTTCAGAAAATTTCCTGGATTATTTTTCTTTGTCAAAATATTGAGGTGTTTTGTGGGGTTTTTTTTAGTATCATGCACACAAGACCCTCAGGATTATGGTCATTGCAGTTTTCCTAGATCTTTCTCTACCTGTTGCCTTCCTGGGGCATGGCGGGGGCCCTGAGTGTTTTTGGGATGAACAGCAGGGAAAAGCAATACAAACAAGGCGCAAGGATAGATAGAAAAGGGTTAGTTTGACAGCCTGCTTTATATTCCCTCCATACATTCCCAAATTTGACTTCTGTGCGTTTTGCACTGGCTCATGATGGATTCTGCATCCATGAACTTGTCGAATTTCCCCTTGAACCCAGGTAGCCACTGCGCATCAACTGCAACCCATGGCGAGGAGCTCCCCAGGCCAGCTACCACTGCATGAGAAAGGGGTTTCTTCCTTTTCTTCCTGATTTCTTCCTTTACCTGCCTCCTGATGGTTTTATGCTAAGCGCTCCTCCTTTCCATGCTGAAAAGGAGACAGAGATCGATATCTGTAGGTCATTTGGCCGTGGGTGTAAACTGTCTGAGGCACTGTCTGTCCTGATTTTGGCTGGAATAGTTACTTTCTTCCTAGTCACTGGTATAGCGCCGTGTTTTGGATTTAGGATGGGAATACTGTTGATAACACACTAATGTTTTAGTTGTTGCTGAGCAGTGCTTACACTGAGTCAAGGACTTTCCAGCTTCTCACACTGCCCTGCCAGCGAGGAGGCTGGGGGTGCACAAGAAGCTGGCAGGGGACACAGCCAGGACAGCTGACCCAAACTGGCCAAAGGGGTATTGCATAGCACATGATGTCATGCTGAACAATAAAACTGGAGGGAGTTGGCCAGGGAGCCATGGTTGCTGCGCAGGGACTGGCTGGGCACGGGTCAGCGGGTGGTGAGCAACGGCATTGTGCATCACTTGTTTTGTATATTCTTTTATCAGTTATTATTATTTCCCCTTCCTTTATTGTCCTTTTAAATGGTCTTTATCTCAACCCACCAGTTTTGCCTTTTTTTTTCCAATTCTCTCCCCCATCCCACGGCGGGGGAGTGCGTGAACGGCTGTGTGGTGTTTGGCTGCCTGCTGGGTTCAACCAGAACACTGCCCCAAAGCCACTGACGCTCTCGTAAAGCCTTCTGGGGATGTCTGAGCAATTTGTTAGCACGGATTCGTTTAAAAATCTACAGAGGGAAAAGGCTGAAAATACTTCTGGTATTTGCACAGGCAGATCCCGCGGCAGTCCCTGTCAGCAGCGCAGGTGAGACAAATGGCGTGGGATTGCTCACAGCCCAGACAAATTAATAAGGATGCTGTGCCAGGATGAATCCTGCCCCAAATATATGAAGTGCAAGCTTGTAACATGTGCCAAGCTCCTCTGGAGCTTCTTTCACAAGTGCTTCCCATTCCACATGCACGTCTGAGACATCCTGCCGCCCTGAGCTCAAGGTAGGGCTGAGAAAAATAGAGGAGTGGTAAGACGAGGTGGTGGTTCAGCCCCAGCCAGCTTTCTTCTCCCGCTGCACATCCTTGCCCCGTACCAACCTGGAGCACCGGGAGCCTTTCCCTGGCTTTAGTCCGTAGATGCTAGACTGATTCGAGTTGGATGGACAGCACAAAGCACGGTGGTGGGAGCGGGGGTGGAGGTGTGAGGTTTGGTCAACAAGGTCTTCTCCCCATTCAATGGGGGCTGGATGGATCCTGGACGGATCCCTGACCTGATCTACGGTGTACTGGCTATTGGCTTACTGCAAGGTGGCCATGTCGAGCTGAGCAATGTATGCAAACCTGCTGGAACGAGGGAAAATGGATGCTCTGAAGGGTTGGTGCATGGTCCATGGTCAGTGAGGAGATGAGAGAAGGGCTCTCAGCTACATGGACACAGGCCAAGAACCGAAGGTCATCTCATCCACTTCTCCACATCTCCCTCCCAACCCCACAACCACAAGTCAAGCAAGCTCTTGCTGAAGTAATTTGTCATCTGTAAGGCTTGGGCCAGGACAGAAAACAACCCTAAATGCACCAAATGCAGCCCAGGAAGAAATGCGACGCAGGGTTACGGTCAGGGTCTCTCTCAGTGAGGATGAAGAGGCCAGAGGGATGGATGGCTTTTAAGCACGGAGCTGGATGTCCCCACGTGTGGCAGGAGAGGTGTCTGGCTGTGACTTCCTGGAGCGGAGAGCAGCCAGGAGCGCAGCGTCCAACCTCATCCTTGGCCAGCTCCAGAGCCGGCACTGCTACGGGGTGATTTTCATCCCCACCTAGCACGTACCACTAGTCTGCTTAAAACCAGTACCTAGGAGCTTCTCCCTGGCCTCGCATTACTCTTTCAAGACTTCTGGTCATAACATAAAGGATACAACAGGATTGCAAAGGATACAGAGAAAGGGAATGGGTAGGGAGTGGGGGTTTATGGAGAACCGCTATCTAGGCTAGAAATCTCCAGCCTGGGAAAGAAATGACTGAGAAGAAGGCCTATACATAAAGACCTTCTTTAGACAGGTCTTTATATAAAGTTCTATAAAACCATCACCTTTAGGGGGAATAATTCTCAACTCACAATCTAGAGGTCATTTGCTCTTTGCATTCACTTCCAGGTAGCCTTGTCATTGGTGTGACCTTGAGAGAGGCTGGGGTCTGCTTCAAGGATGCACTTGCTCCAACAGCCCCGGTGCACCACAGGCTGAAGCTCCTCTTGCCTGCGAGCTCTGCCTGGCTCCCTAACACACTCCCCGCGCTGCCGAAGTGTGTCAGTGCCCAGCGCACGCTTGGCTTCACACATGGTGGGAACATCAGCTAGACAGAGGTTGAAGCTCTTTCCTAAAATGTGTATGAAGGTTGGGGACCAGGGGAGGGGGGAGCTGTGCATGGGACATGCACAATTACACACCTCGCTGCTCCGAGAGATGTGGATGGGATGAGGAGAGCAGATAAGCTGGACCTGAGCGCCTGCCTCTGGTAGATTTGCAGCTCTGGAGGAGATGCTTATTAGGTTTAGGCTACAGATGAGAGAGGGGAGCCGTGCTGTAAATGAAAACCCAGCATTCAAGCTCCTTCCAAAGGACATGTATGGGTGTCAAGGGCATCACTGAGTTTGGAGAAGGCTTCTTGCTGCTTGGTATGGAGACAAGAGCAGAAGCAGAGGGGTTTGGGACTTGATCCTGGCCGTGAGGAGCTTTGCAGTACCTGGCTGAGACCTCCCTACTTCAGCACAAGCCCAGAATAAATCTGGTGACCTCCTGGGTCCTCAGGGGCTGGTTCCTACTGATCTGGCAGTAACTGGTTATCAGCAACCAAAATGAGCCTGAGGTCCAAGAGGTTAAGGAAGAAAAACAGCTTTGTGTGTGGGACGGGAGTCCTTGGCCACACCTCCTCATCCTCTCTAGAGGCTGAACTGGGAATTGCCGCATCCCTTTGAAAACATCCAGGAGCTTGTTTTCTCCTCTGCAAATAATTTACAAAATCGCTTTCCCTTTCTCCCCACTCCATGCTGTCCTTCTCCACCTTCCTCTCCTTTCCACTTGGAAAGACGTGCCCATTGCTTTGCGATTGGGGTATCAGTCCCCACCTTCTACCCGTGACACTGATGCTGGGGGAAGAAGAATTCCTGAGGAAGAGGGGGTTTTTAATGGTCCCCCAGGAGCGCTGGGGTGGAAGCAGTGTCCTGAGAGCCCAATGCCACTCTCCTCTCAGCAGAAGTGGCCTTGGCAGTCCCCAGGTGGAGCATCTCAAGGACTGTTTGCTTAGCAGGTTATCTACATGCTTCATTTACCTCTGCCCTTGAAAAATCATTTGAAGCCTTTTCTCACGGTCATAACCAAAGGCTGCTTTGGCAGCAAGCGAAGAGAAAACCAAACACAAGCAGGGTTAGGGCAGGAGGGCAACGCGAGCAGGTTTTTCTCCCTGGAGGTGCTGGCACAAAACACAATACAACGCCACGTTACGGGGTACCCCAAACGCCATCAGTCCATAAGCTGCTTTGCAAAGCTCAGGCGAAAGCAACAGCAAAACAAAGGCAAGAAAACCTGTAATGGGAGGGAAGAAAATCTTCCAGTAAGGACAGGGGCATTGCCCATCAGATTCTGGCAGGTGATGGTCATCTTCTGGCTGGTAGGTGCAGTGGAGAGAGGCTTTGCATCGTAAAGCACAAGAGGACACCAGGGCATTACAGGAAGGTTTTGGGCTGGAAACAGGCAGCAGAGACAGGGACATCAGGGATTTTTTTGGGGGGTGTCTGACTTGGGTCCTTATGGGTTTTCATTTCTTAGAAAAGTCATCTCTGATCACTAACACCAGAGGTCCTGCAGCCCCTGAGAGTGATTGTGAAGAGGAGCAAAATGGTCTTCCTTCTGGGCAGACCTCCCCTCACATCTGCCGGGTTGTTTATTTAGCCACCACAGGGTGACTTGCAGGGTTTCACTAGATCTGGCACTAATTACAGCTTCTGGCCCTAATTACAGCTCCTCTTCCTCTATCCTCCAGTTTTCTGTATCTTCTAGTGAAAAAATGCAAAACAGAAAAACAGGGTGGATTTGTCACCCCTTTCTGTGAGTCCAGGATGGAGAGGACATTTTTCCACCTGAGGACGGTTAATCCAAGCTGCACACACACACTCACACCCAGAAACATTTTCTCATCAAGCCCTCGAGAAGTCGGTGCTCGCTCCCATGCTCCTGGCTGTGCAGAGCCCCACTTTCCAGCAAAGCACCAGCTTGATAGGGTGTCCAAGGCACCACTTTTCTGAGGGTAGGAAGCCTTCCAGATGAGATGCCCTCAGGCAAAACAGACACGTGGTGAACATGGTATTAGTGGTGCATAGGATGGGGCAAGGGGGAGGCAAGGAAATGGTCCCCGTGCTTGGCCGAGCGATGCTGGTCCATCAGAGCCCCGAAGGATGATGTTGGGAAGTCAACTGGGTTAGAGAAACACATCGTGTTGCTGGACGAGCCCCTTTGGGGAAGATTTGGATGTATCTCCTCACTGTTGCATTTGCAGCAGACCTGCCGGCACTTTCCAGTCCCCTCAGGCCATTTATGAGCAAAAGGAAAGCAAGGAGGAAACCAAAACTCTGCCTCATTTGTCCTCCATCCGTGCCCCAAGGCTCGCTGCTGTGTCCTTTGTGCTGCCAGACCCTGTGAAGGGCAACTGCCCTCGGAGAGCGAAGCCTTGTCCCGTGGCCGTCTCCAGCTCCACGAGCAAGACAGAGCACGTGAAAAGGCCACCATCAAACCAAGTCATTTGCAACCTCTGCATCCATTTCAAAGCACTATTTTCCTTTTGCAGAGGATCTGGAGGGATGGAAGAAGTATTCAAAGCCCAAAGCTGGATCTGAAGTCCAAAGCTGGGCAAGCAAAGGCCGAAGGGTTTGTTTAATATGACAGAGCAGAGAGCCCAGAAAACCCACGAGAGCAACACCTCCCTGCAAACCAGGTCATTTATTTAGCAAGTGGAAAATGGCTTCCCAAGGTTTGCAGCACTGGGGTAGAAATCAAAGAGCATTTGAAGGAGGAGGCAAGCCAAGCCCTGGCTTTGCCCTTCCTGCCCTCCTGCCAGACCCCCACCAGCCTGGCAGGCACCGAGGGAGACCGTGAAAATATTTCACTCTTCACACACCACTTCAAAACCTCAGAGCCACCCTTTCCACGGGGACTCGGGTCAGCTGCCACACTAAACTCTAAATATTTTCCTAGCTGGCAAATACAAAAAAATCCATATAACCGCGTCTAGCTCTATAGCCAATGTATACGAAGTGATAAAGCCCCTGGCACATATCTTGCGAGAGCTAATCGTAGGATTTGGAAGCTAACGTGACAATATTTTCTTTAGATGTGTGGTGCAGATGTAATTACTTCTCCGGAGATGCCAGCCACAGATGACGCAAGATGCCCTTATGTAATAGGCTTTTATTATGCAGCTATGGAAATCTTCCCTCTCTGGCCCACCCCCACTTTCCCCTCAACTCCTTCTTTTTGTTTTTCACCCTAAACTCTCTATGGCTTATTGGGAATGTGATGGAGTGAGGTCAGTAGGCCAACTGGACAGTGAGCAGAAGGGCTGTTTTGTAGAAACCCCATTCCTGGGTTTCCCCATCCACCTTGTTAATGAAGAAGCAGAAGGAGTTAATGGCTTTATATCTGCTGCTTTGGCTTCAGTGGGGCCGGGAAAAGGCCCCCGTCCACCTTTCCATCTGATGGACTGGAAAGGGGACACGTTGGAGCCAGGTGTTCCCCCAGCTCCAGCATCTACTATGGCTTGAACATCGGTGAATGCTGGGCAGCCACCTGCTCCATCCAGCATCTCATGGAGGAGCACCGGCGCAGAGACCCCGCTGCCTCCTCCCCAAGAAGGGGCTGGGGGATGCCGAGGCCATGAGTGAACCACAGAAGAAAGCCAGTTTGTCGTTGCAGAGATGAAAGTTTGGTGGGACACAAACGCCTCAGTTGCTCCAAAGGCTGCTCCAGGCTGCACGAAGATCTCCCAGGTAACCCAAAAAGCCACTTCTGCCAGGGCTAAATCACAGCGTGATCACAGGTCTCCAGCCAAAAATGCTTCCAAATCACAGTGATTTTTGCCTGTGGATCCCTTCTGAGATTTTCAGGTTTGTTGCTGCAAATTCTCTCTGTCCCACTGCCTTTCTCCTGCAGCTAGACAGGCAACAGAGGTCAGAGACATGGGTGCCTCCAGGACATAGACTTTCCTCAACCACCAGTGCTGGTCAAAGGGGACACAGTCCCCTGACATGACCAGTAAACCCTGCCTTGACTGCAAAAATATTCAGGAGAAAACGTTGATAAACATCCTGGAGGCATCACCCCATACCTGCAACACATATGACAGCTGTGCACCCTTCTGCTCCTACCCTCTTCCAAGCCTCTTGTCTGGCCAAACCTGGGTCCTTTCTTGCTGTGTTTTAGGACTAATATGTGATAGGGAGGTGTGAGTCCTAGCTCTGGGCCATCCTGCCACCAGCTGAGGTGGCAAAGCTGGGTCGTGAAGACCTTTCCTTCTCATTTTCTCCACACAGCATCCAAGCCAGTGCATGGCTTGAGGAAGACAAGCCTGGAGATGAGGCAAGGCTGAATCCTTCAGTGGCCGGGAAGCAGACCCCAGGCAGAATTTAGAGAGCAGAGACGAGGGGAACTGGGCACGCATGGTCTAATGAAAAGGAAGGAAGACAGTTGGGAGTTGAGACAAAACCACTGGTTCACCCAGTGATATCACCCAGTGATACCACTTCAGTTCATAAGTTTTAAATGAAGGTCTTGGCCAGCGTTGATGCGTTTCGAGCTCCTGTGAGAGAAGCGGGCTCGCTCCTCCCCCATGGAGGCTGTGTGGTTTGAAGGGTTGGCGAACAAAACCCCGCTCCACTCATTCCTCCTGTTAGCTGCAGGAAGGAAGGTCGTCATTTAATGCGCATTTCTTCAGTTACGATGAGCGGGCACAGGCCAGGAGTGCCATATGGTTATGACAAGCTTTTACAGAGCACCACATGTTCCCCCCATGCAGCTCAGACCTGACCTACATAGCATGGCCGAGCCACCACACCGGAGCATCGCAGCACACACGCCGGGCTTTCAGCACCCACAGCTGGGCACGCAGGAGCCTCCCTCGATTTATGGGAAGACCTGGGCGATGCACCAGGTTGGGGCTTGCCAGTGCTGCAGAGGTTTTGTTTGCCCTGGGAGGAGACAACTTATAGCAGCGGGGATGTCTTTGCTGGAACAGAAAACCATCTCTCTGGATGACATAAACCAGAGTCTTTTGGCTTGTTCGTGTTGCCTCAAGCTGAGCGGGCAGATGTTGTCATGGATTGGAGATAGCAAGTGTCTCCCGTCGCAGCAGTTGGCATCAACCCAGCTTTGCAGTGCCAGCCCAGCCTTGGGAACCCCCACCAGTCCCCTGTGGTGGCTTGGAGAGGGTTCTTTCCCATCCACACCTCTATGTGGGTATGAAGGGCCCTCACACAAGCTCAAATTATTCCACTTAATGAGCGGGAAGAAGCACTCTCAGCATTTTAACTTCCAGACCAGTGCAATGGTGGGATCTCATCACACAAGTACTGGTGCAGGTGAACCTCCAGGTACAGAGAAGGCTTTTGCATCACGTAAGCAGCCAACAGTCTCCTGCAGTGTAAATAAATACTGGGTGTTCACGTGACATTTTTTTCGTGAGAGCTCAGCCACAGAGCTTGCCCGGGTTGTGCAGACTGTAATAGGGGTGATTATATCACCTTTCCTACCAGTAAGGATGACTTTTCTGGCATGGCATAGTCATACTCCCCTACCAGTAGCACACTGCCCTATGATCCCTGCAAGACACCCACAAAAAATCACACGAATCAGCATCTCTCCAGAAACATAGGGAAGCCCTTCGTTGTTTGACACCTATTGACTGTCACAGAAAGCAGGATCAGGTCCTTCCTCTGAAGACTGAGCTGGACATCTCTACTCTAATAACATATTGTGGGGAACAGCTTCAAGACCAAGGCTCATTTGGAGATATTGCAGGAGATCTGGCTTCAGCATGCAACCTGTTGAATGTCAAGCGCTTACAAGTACAGTCATTTCACAGCTGAGGTCTGAAGCTGGGTTTAAGTTGTCGTGAAGCTGGTTGGAAAGCTCTAGAGGTCTCCAGCCCAACACCACAGTTCATGTGGGACTATCACCACCACTAGACCAGGTTGGCCTTGGCGCTGCCCAGCCAAGGCATGAAGACATCCCAGGATGGAGACGCCTCCAACTCACTCATGACCTGAAAGTATGCGCAATAGCCAGGAGACCCTCATTTAGGAGGTTTTTCTGCTCCTCAAGGCTTTGAAGATTATAGGAAAGTAAGGAGTCTTCCCTCTCTACCTCCGCCTTGCCGCGTGCCCGAGCGCATCGACGCTTTCTGCTGCCGTTCCCTAGAGGAAGCCTCAGGCCAGTGACTCTCCTTCAGACCCAACTGCAGCTGACATTTTGCTGCTTCTCTGATGAGTGCAGAAAACACTTAACCAGTTCTGCAGCTGCAGTCCAGGGACCTCAAAGAGTTTTAGGACCTTGAAATGAAATGGCTCCAAGAGGAGGGAAATCACCCTGCCAGGGGAGCTGCTCAGAGCACACCAATTCTGGAAAAAAAAAAAAAAAAGGGAAAAAGACAACAAAAGGATCTGGGGAACAAAGAGTTTGGTTTTTGGTAGAGTTTATTTTTCCTTTCCTGAAGAGGAAGAAGGCTTTGGGAGTTGAATGGAGGGGGGAAGGTAATGTTCTTTTTTAAAAGTGAATATTCTTTTCTTCAAGGGAAGGAGAGGGCACTGAAAAAAATTTCACTGAAAAAAAACCCAACAAAAAACCCCCACAACCCAGAACACTACCACAGAAATAATTCTCAAACATAGGAATTTTTCTGCAGAACAGAAGAACTCAACAGGAGCCTCCAGAGCCCCAGTTGACAACTGCCAGTCCAAGGGATCTGTTGAGTAGTGAAAGAGGATCTGCTTGGAAGGTACAGGTGCTTATTTTGTTGTGGCTCCATCCGAAAGCTGCAAACCCCCATAACTTTAACCTGCTCTGCGCTGCTAAACACTTCGCAGCCTCAGGATTTGTGCTGGAGATCCACCTTCATGGAGCAGGCGTCGCGGTCATGAACAGCTTTGCCTGGTGGGGAAAGGGAGGTTTGGAGAGGGGCTGCTGCCCCGGTGTGAGCTGCTGGAGCTGGGAAAGTCAGGGCAGAACTTCCTCCCACCAAGGGAAGGGATGTGCACGAAATAGGGGTGCGAGTGGTACCCTCCCCGAGATGGGGGAGCCTCCGATGTCTGGGGTGCTGCCTGGGCGCTGCCTCTTCGCTGTTTTGGGGCACAGACTGGCATTGCTGCCGTGGCCCCATGGGTGAAACCGGAGCGGGACGTGCTGCACTTTGCTGGATACAGGGCTGACCCCGAGCCATCTACCAGGGCTGAACGGGGAAAAACACATCCATAGTTTCTCACCTGAAAGGATTAAACTGGGATTCGGGAGCGATGGATGCTGTGCGTGCCCTCAACATGAGCCACGCGCAACAACAGCCTTCCCCACTGTTCAACTGAGGGAGAAAGGGGGAAGGATGTAACCAACTTCCAGGGTCCTTTGAGGGACGTAGTTTCGGGTCTGGGTGGATGTTCAAAGCCTCCTCTCCCAGGCAGAAGGTG
>NW_010561037.1:25952-29907 GCF_000687285.1 Phaethon lepturus | reverse complement strand
AAGTTTTTTAGGTGGGTAACCCTTAACCCCATAATACAAAGCTGGAGGTTGTCCTGTTTGAGTGTCTCTGTAGAGCAGTCGCTGTATTTGAGTCCGAGTTCAGTCTCCAGCTCCCAGCTGGTTTCTGCTTCCCACCCGTTGTCTCCACACAGCCTGAGGCTCCAGACTTCCCTCAAATGGGTGAGATGGACCTCATGCTCTCAGGCAAACTTTCCAGGTCCCCTCCATCTGGACAGCCCCTTTCATGAGGCTCAAAGACCTGCTGTCAGAGATGCTCTGATGGATACGCCACTCCCCGACAGCTGCCCCCAGTCCCCATGAGATATGGGGTGCAGCTCCCCAGGCAGCCAAAGGTGTCTCGGAAAGATAACCTCTTGCAAGTTGTGTTGGTAATGATAAGCCTGTCAAATGGCAGTGAAGAACCCATCATCAGACCCATGGTTCTCCGGCCAGTCTGCCCCGGTGGGGAATGGGGACCACCACCTGGAAGCACCACAGGTGATCAGGTCTCGGTGCACAGCCTGACCATGGTTGCCCAAAAAGGGCAGCGCAGAGATGGATAAAACCCCCAAAAGAGATGAGACCAAGTCTCGGTGGTTCTGTCCCTCGGGGACAGGGAAGCACGATGGCCTGGGTGCAGCTGGCTGCGCAGGAGCACATGGATGATGGGCTGCTGGCTGTGAACAGGGGGTCTCTGTTGTCTCAGAGGTGGTGAAGGGACTTTGGTGGAGGTGAGCTTGGTGGGTAGAGAGGTTTATCTCTCAGCGACCAGAGACCTGGGTTAGAAATGGGAGCTCAGGGTTCAAAAGTTTATGACTTGCCTGAAAGTGCCAGGAGCATGGATTATCCCAGAGTTTCCATTCTCCAAAGCCTCTTCCATCATGATTTATTCATCTGTGGGAAGCGTTAAAACATAACACAACTCCCAAAGAGAGAATGAGCACAGCCTTAAAACCAGATGTAATGTCAGGAAACTGCTTGTCTCCTGCAAGATCTGCTGAGCCTGGGGGATGCTGCAGTTCCACTGCGTGTGGCCAAGGACTCCTTTGCTTGAGCAGCTTCACCAAATCCCACTGGTGGGAAAGGTCCATGCCGTGATGAAGCTCTTGGATCAGCTCTGGTTGTTGCGAGAGCCGTCCCTGGGATAGAAAGGGCTTGTTATATGTGCGGCAATTTCCGAGGTGTGTGCCGTGCATTCTGCTGCTGGGAATCTCTTCTAGCAATGTATAAACTGGATTGTTTCTTGGAAGTCTTTGCTTCTGAAGTCAAAGCGCAAAATTAAGAGCTTCAGTCTCCACAGGGATCCATTTTGGTATAATCTATACCTTCCCCATGCACCCCAGCAGTGCATTTTGCTATGGTTTAAATGCATGCACAACCTATATTTGATTATTGTTAGCATTATTGCTATTTTACTGTTCTTGCTGCTGTTAGCCCGCCGTTGACGATGCTATGTTTGCGAGGTTGCGACCGGCGACTCCTTTGATACACAGACATCCTGCCAATAGAAAATTCACTTGAGCAAATAAGTCTAAATTAGCGGCAGCTTTGTGTAGCTTTATTTCCCTCGCTGCGCTCCCTTCACGACTGCAAATAATTGAATACAAGCACGGAGGCCAGCCAGCCTCCGATGGGAAGCCTGATTGCCCTCCCGCCGCAGCGCTGGCAGCCGGGGCGGGAGGAGAAGGAGCCGTGGACCCTCCTGCATCACCAAGGCTCTGCTCTGAAAGATGGGGGGGTTCGGATGGCAAGTACGTGATGGTAAAGGAGGGAAGGCAGGATCCAGGTCCAGCTTCTGGGGTGATGGGCATCACCCCATTTGTCCAAATGGGCTGAAACCGGCCAGAATATGCCAAAGCCAGGGGAGGACGGATGGAGCATTTAATGCTTGCTTCCTCACCTGCAACACCCAGGGGAGAAAATGACTGCCCCTTCCCCTTTTCTCTGTGCTGAAACTTGTTGATGGGCTACAGCGGGGTCAAATCCCTCTATAACTTCATATTTTTCATTGTTTTTTCATACGTGCACAGCTTTATCAGGAAGGCTGGGGTTGAGATGGGTCAGTGTTGGCATATAAAGAAAATGTGGCCTTTCTGGGTGTCAGACTCTTGAGTGCTTTGGGAGAGTTAGGATGCCAGTTAACCCAAACCACCTTGAAAACAAAAGCCGGGGCTGTTTCAAAGTTACTGGACGGGACTTGTGCTCTCTGCCCCTCTCTCCGTGGTGAACGGGCTCTTGGTTCAGTCTGGGAAGCATCCCCATCGGGATGGGAAAGTTCAGGAGACGGGTCCCGTGCTGGGAAGACCCCAAAACAAGCATTTGAGCAAAACCAAGCCGCTGGATCCCAAAATCCCCATTTGAAAAAAGCCAGACTGTCAGACCCCAATCGTCATTTGAGCAGAAACAAGCCATCAGACCCCAAATCCCCATTTGCACAAAGAAAAGCCACCAGACCCCAAAATCCCTATTTGAGCAAAACCCAGCCGTTGGACCCCAAAATCCCTATTTATGCAAAATCAAGCTGTTGGACCCCAAAATCCCCATTTGAAAAAAACAAACAAACAAACAAACAAAAAAACCCCCAGCTGTCAGACCCCCCAAAACCCATTTTTGCGAAGACAAGCCACCGGACTGCAAAATTCCCATTTGCAAAAGAACAGGCAGCCAGACCCCAAATTACCCATTTAAGCAAAAACAAGCTGTTGAATCCCAAAATCCCTATCTGTGCAAAAACAAGCCACTGGGCCCCAGATTCCCCATTGGAGCAAAAACAAGCTTTCAGACCCCAAAATTCCCATTTGAGGAAAACCAAGCCACCAGACACCCCCAAATCCCCACTGGAGCAAAACCAAGCTGTCACACCCCAAAATCCCCATTTGGGGAAGAAAAAAACACCAAGCTGTTGGACCCCCAAATCTCCATTTGCACAAAAACAAGCCACCAGACCCCAACATCCCTACTGGTGCAAAAACAAGGCATCAGGCCCCCAAATCCCTGTTTGAGGGAACACAAGCCACTGGACCCCAAAATCCCCCGTTTGACCAAAAACAAGCTGTCTGACCCCAAAGTCCCCACTTGAAAACCAGCAGGCGTTGAGACCACCAAAGCCCCGTTTGAGCCAAACCGAGCCGTCGGACCCCGAAGCCCCCGTCTGCGGACGCGGGGCTCCCGCTCCACCCCGACGGGAAGAAAGAGTTAAGAGGCGGCGGGCGCGGGCCGGCGGTGGCGGTGGCCAATCAGGCCGAGCAGAGTGCGTGGCTCGGCCCCAGCCCAGCAGCAGGTTGCTCCCCGCAGGTATTATTTCGGGGTTTTTCCCGGGGTACCAAGCAGGGAGGCGATGAACGTCGAGCCCCGCGGAGGACGCGGAGCTGGAGGATGCACCCCTGGTAAATCCCAGTGGGTGCTGGCTTTTGGCGGGGGGGTGTGGGGGGGGTGCCTTTCCTTTCCTCTCCCTCCCTCTCTCACTGGGTGGCTTTGTTTGAGCCCAGAAAGGGGCCAGGCAGGGGAACGAAGGGGTTTCGGTGGATTAGTGCGGGGCTGAGCTGGTGGGACCCGCTGCAGGTGCTTTTTCGGGGCGGGATGTCCCCGCCGGGCGGCGTTTGCACTGGGGGTCGTAGCAGAGATGGGGTGCACGGAGGTGGGTTGCTCAGGGTGAGGAGAGCTGCTGTTTCCCCCTACTATAAACTCACCCTGGACCCAGCGGGCGCCCACCAGCACCGGGACCTTGTACCCCAGCGGGTTTTGGGGCCCCCCTCCGGTTAGCGACGCTAGCCCCGGCGGAGGGGGCAAGCCTCCATGGGGACAAGCCGCCATGGGGGCTTGCTCCGGGAGCGGTGTCCGGGGAGGAGCGAGCACATCCCGGGCTGGCTCCGCGCCCTTGAAATTCCTCAGGGCGAGTTAATGATAAATCACTGCCTGGTCGGTGGCGTGGGCGGCGGGGGGCAGCCGGGGCCGG
>NW_010561037.1:20929-25793 GCF_000687285.1 Phaethon lepturus | reverse complement strand
GGGGTCTAAATCGTGCATGATGGGGGTCTGGTGCTGAGGGGAGTCCTCCTGCTCTCACCGCGAGGTGTTCAGGGCCAAGGAGGGGGTTTGTAGCAGGGGATTGCACTGGGATGCCCCGAGATTTGGGATCTGGGGTCAGACGAGGATGCTCAGGCAGGTGCTGGGGTGCCAGGCAAGGTACGTAGCTCCCTGCTGGGGGGCTTCCAGGGGACAGCAGGCACCGTGCCAGCGCTCTGCGATGGGCCACGAGCTTCCTCGTCCCCCCTGCCGCGATAATCTGCATCAGGCAACACCACGGGCTCAACCAGCAGCAGCTCATCTCCAGCCACCTTGCCGAGGAGGCGGCCCTTTAATAAGGGGAAACTGAGGCACGGAGTGCTGGGATGACTTCAAGGGGTCCAGCCTGTGGCGTGGAGCACCCCAGCCCCGCAGCCAGCACCGAGGCTGCTCCGTCAAACTGCCCTTTCCCTGTACTGAGTGAATTCAGGGAGTTTTCCTTGTGCCACCAAAACAATTTTGATTTCTTTCCTTACTGGAGTAGTTCAAGACCGGTGCAGCCTGCCAGGTGCTTGGCCTTTTATTCCACACCTTTGGCTGCTCTTCTGGATCCAGAAAACCCTGTGGATTAAACCTGGGAACACACCGAGATGAGCTGTGGTAGGACTGGACTTGGGACAGGCAGAGCAGTTCGTTCTGGGTGAGCAAATAGTATATGCTCAGATTAATGTATAGATTTTTTGCCGTCGATAAAGGGTTTCCAGGTGGCTGCCAGGCTCTCCGAGCCTAGCGCTTGCAGAGGGATGCTCTGGGGCAGTGGCGTTGTCCACAAGCGTGGACCCAGCACAAGCCTCTGGTGCTCTTCATCATCCTCATCACCCATCACCCCCGGGGAGGAGCGTGGCTGCTGCGGCACAGCGCAGTGAACGCAGACGGGGACTCTCGTGTCACTGCGTGGGACAGAGGCACAGCCCAGCATATACACAGGGAGGGGGGGTGTCCATGCCAGGAGCATCCCTGGGGAGCCAGGGGAGAAGGAAGACAGGCAGGAGGGCACAGGGCCAAGGCCATGTGCTCCATGGCGGAGGTTTTGGCCATGCTTTGCCGTGATTCCCCCTCCTGACCCTTCCTGGGGGACGGGGAGGGGTGGCGGTGGAGCGTGTCCCTTAGACACAGCGACCAGCCGAGGAGGAAAACTGATAGCAAGCCCGGAGGATTAGCCGGGGGAAGGTGGAGCGGGCTGCACTATTCCGGCTTTGTCGGAGACAAACAATGGGGCCTTTATTGAGGAAGGGAGGCGGCGGGTTGGCAGGCTGGCGGGGACGATCTGGTACGCAGAGTGTCCCTTGGCCAGCCGGGGGGACAGGGCAGTGGGATGTGGGATGGGACGGTTTGGTACCCGGTGTCCCTCAGCCAGCTGTGCGGGCAGGGAACGGGGACATGGGATGGGACAGGCTGGAACCCAGCGCATCCTTTGGCCAGCAACTGGGATGAGGAACGGGGACAGGGGACATCATCACAGGTTGGTGATGGGACCCAGCTGGGTGATGGGACACTCGTCCCATGGTGTCACTGTGAGCCCCACATACGCTGGCCACCTCAGGGCAGAGCCGACACGGATCTCCCCGCCACACGCACACGGGGTCTCGATCCACGGCCACCCCTCCCAAATCCTTCGGCACCAGCATTCGGGATGGGTGGTTCATGAGAGCGTGTCCGGCTGGTTCTGGGGACCCTCACAGCGGAGAGTGAGGAGCATCCCGTGCTGGGGACATCCCGGACCAAGCGCTGCCACTCACTGCAGACCTCGGCAGAGGGACTCGGGATGGAGAAAGCCATCATCCCGCGGGCTCTCCCTCGGCGGCAGCGCAACGCCGGCTCTCCCGAAGAGCCGCCTGGGTCTCTTCATCTCTTCTCTTTTGTTTCAGGCTTATTATGTAAATAGCTGATGCGGCCCCCATAATGAGAAAGTAGTTTCCCAGAATACAAAAGGCTGTAATTATCTCATTAGCAGGCGGAAAGGAAGAGGAAATGTTTCTAAGCCTCTTGCTTTTATTTCCCACAGCAGCCCAGGAAAGCGCAGCCCCTGATACAGGGACGTCCCTGCCCCGAGTCCTGCCACCCCCACCCCATGCTGCCACATTTGCAGGACAGAAAAGCGAAGCATGGTCCTCACGTCTCAGAAATAACCATGTACTGAGAGGGCTGACGGCTTTCAGCTGGGCCCAGTTATTCTGAGGAAGCTGTGGGTCCCTGTGCGGCCCCCCCAGTGATCTCAGCTGCAGGGACAGGAGGTGTCACTGGAAAGAGGGGGGTCATAGAGGGACAGTATGGTCCCCATCCTCCCAAACCAGGTGTTCCTTGGCAGGAGTCCCAAGCCGGGATCGTAGCACAGAGCTTCAGGACAGATTTCCACAGCTGCACGCCTGCAACAGGATGGGATAGGGAATAGCCTTAGGACACATGGAGGCTGCTCCCGGGAGAAGGCATCTAGGATGGCTTTGGTGTTGCTCTGCTTTCTGAATTCACGCCTTCCTTGCTACTAGCTAAACACCCGACGCGCGGGGGCAGAGCTACACGGGTCCCCGCGAAGCACCCGGGGCTGCAGGCAGGAGCTGGTCCTTGCTGAGGTCCCCAAAGCCCCTTTCTGCTGGTTTGCTGCTGCCCAACCTCTCTGCTCCTCTACCCCGATCGTGGCCCTGTGGTCCTGGCCGAGTCCTCAGCGAACTGGCTGGAAGCTGCGGACGCAGCAGCAAATTGCTTGCTGGTTTGGGCTGACTTTCTGCCAGATTTGTGAGCTGGATCAGGCCATGGAGAGAGCCGATGCGCAGCAGATCTGGATGGGATCCCTGCCATAGCAGGGACTCAGGGAAAGCTGGTTACAAGCCATGATTCCTGCAGTTCCCCAGGGGATGTTCCTGGCTCCAAGGGAAAAACTGCAGGGCTCTCTTAAACCACAGGGACTTGGGGAGAGAAAGCAACTTTCCACCCATTTTTTGCATGCAAAGCCAGTGCCAGAGCTTAAGTATCATGTAGCTCCGAATCAACACCTCCCTGCAAGCCCTGGGCAGAGATGCAGGACAGCGAAGCAGCACTGACATATCTCGCCGGACAACGGCCCGAGCAAATCAGCCCTTCTTGACATTGACATCAGCATTAACAAAACCAAACACCTAACGCCCCAAGCAGGACTGCTGCGTTCGCTACACGCCATCGCCCTGCTCATCGCAGCCAGGAGCCTCTCTCAAATCCTCCTTACAACCGAACGACGCGACCCCCCCAGCCTGGATGTGTCTTACAGCACAGATGTGCGGTGACTCGGTCCTTTTGCAAGGACCCAGGCTGAAAGCACAGCTCAGCTGAGCCCCAGGAGATGCTGGGCAACGTCCTGCTGGAGTTTGGAGTCTGCCCTTGCACCAAGGGCTCGCCCATCCCTTTGTAGCCCAGCAGCAATCACAAAGCCTTTGCCCAGGTGGATGCAAGATGTGCAGACATGCAGCAACCCCATGGCCAAAGGCGTATCTGAAGGTGGCTACAAGAACTTCGCACTCCTTGACCCGCCAACCTGCCTTCCCGAATTTGCTTTTTGGCCCCAAATGGGGGGAAGAGCTCCCCATCGCAAAGCTCGGAAAGGGAAAAATGGGAGAAGAGAGGTCTGTGTCCTAGGGAAGCAGTGGGAGTTGTTCATCTGACATCGTCCGGCTTTTGGTTGCGGAAAAGGCTTGTGGTTGAAAAGCCCGAGATTTGCATGTTTTTGCAGACAGGTTCAAGTGTTTTCGTGCCGTATTTCAGCGGCGGAGGAAAACCTGGCAGCCACAAGCCAGGATGTCGGAGGAGGGGAAAAGCAGTTGGAGGAGGTGCAGAAAAGAGCCACAAGAATTATTTGAGGGCTGGAAAAAATGCCTGTGAGAGATGGGAAAAGCTCCTTCTGTTCCCTTTTTCAGACCGAGGCAACTTGAGAAAGGCGCAGAAGAAAAGGAGGTGCCGACACCCTGGAGCCGGGTGGGAGGGGAGCGGTGGTGTCCATGCCTCTCAAATCAAACCCTGAGGAGGTGTTCTCGGCCAGGTTTGGGTCGTAAGGAGGTAACTCGTGACAGCCCATGACGCACAGGAGGCAGGGCAGTAGCTGAATGGTCTTTCTGGAGGATGGAGAGGCTGAGGGCTATTTGCTCAGCCTGGAGGAGAAGAGGGATGTGACTGCAAGTTGTGTCTGAAACTAACTGGTGGGAAGACTAAAACCTTCTCGGAGGCGCACGGTGGTGCAACTAAGGCAAGCAGCGCATTTTGCAGGGCAAGATGGGAGCACTGAGAAGCGAGGCAGGTACATCTGACCTTCTCCAGCACTGCAGCAGTCCTGCCCTGCGCCCATGTCCACGCTCTCCCACCCAGGCAGGGAGCAGGAGGTGGGCTCCCAGCTCACCATCACTGCTGGAGCTGCCTCATGGGAACACACGGTGTCCACACCAACCCAAGCAACAACCTTTGAGGTGCCAGTAGCTTTGCTGAGACCCAGACTCAAACACCTTCCACAGATATATTGGCTCAGCCTGATTTGCAGGTCTTGGGTTTTAGTGGTGGTTTTTCTCCAAGGCTTGTTAATGCTTCTCTGGATGAAGGTGGTTTTGCTCCCTAGAGCTGTTTTCTCGCTGCTAACTCATACTGGCCTTCCCTTCCCTCTCCATATATCTTTCTTTAAGAAGCTGAAACAATCATAGCAAATTATTTTTCACCCCTTTTACACTGTTCTTTTAACCGTCTCCACCACCCCAGGAGGTGATGACTTTTTTCCTCCAGCCATACCAGCTCACTGGCACCACCGCCAACAAACTGGAGAGCCACCAGAGCCCTAAACACAGCACAGGTGTAG
>NW_010561037.1:401-20898 GCF_000687285.1 Phaethon lepturus | reverse complement strand
AAACCCACCCCGGGGTGATGCCCTACCCCCCCCCCCCCAAAAAATCCCATGTTTTCATTGTGTCGGTCATTGCACGCTTATTAAAACAGACGCAAACAAACCGACTGAAGGTCACGGGCACACCTGTTACCGCAGTTGGTGGCGGGGGGGAATTTTTGACCTTCAGATGCCTTTGCTGCCCGTCCTGCCGCGACCACATGCCTGGGATGGGGCATGTGCCAAGGCACTGCCTTGCTTTCGGGCTGTCTGCTGGAGCTCGCTCTGCCCGAGACCAGTGATTGATTTCCTTCTCCCGTGGCACGGTGCCTAGGTATGTCTCCCAAAGGCCTTTGTTACTAGAGTGTTAACAATTAACCTACTCAGGCAGAAACAGAGCCAGGCCTTCATAATCTAGGCTTAGTTAACCATTCAGCTGCTTATCTGAAAGCAATTTTTCTTCTGCCTAACTGGAAGGCATTCGCTAACTGATTTGGGTAAAGCGAGAGTGAAGACACAGGAGTTATTTTACGGGTTATTGTATTTACAATAGCATCTAGGGGTCCCCCGGAGCTGCAGGCGTGGTAGGAAACCTGGGTAAGAGGTGGCCATGAAGAGTTCACCCACCACAGCCGGAGAAAAGGAAATTTCACCCCAGATTTTCTGTGTCAGGCATAAAAATATTGCTGTCTCCAAGGCAGGACTGCTGGGGAAAAGGCCAAGGGGCCACCGCAGTCGGATGGGACGGGGAGGTTGTACAACATGGAGATGGTGGGGACCTCCACCGTTGCGTGAAGTCCTGGTGTCCCCAGCCTCCAGACGGGAGTCTGGCTGTACTGATGAGACACGACACCCTTCCTAAGTAAGGTGCTGGCATGGAGATGCCTACCAGGAAGGCTGCTTTGAACTGATCCAGGCAGACACAGAAACCCTTTTCAGCTTTTATTAACAGCTGGGAAGTGGGAAATTAGCTCAGCGTTTCTTCTGGAAGGGTTCCCTTCTTCTTTGTGTCTGCAGAAAGTCCGTTCGCTTTGGTTCCTGCTGTAATCAGGGGCTCTGGGAAACCGGGGCGAGGGCAGAGCTCGGCAAGGGCTGAGTGTCAGCTCTCGGAGGTGGTGGCTGCGGTGACGGAGGGACAGACGGATGTCACCGGGGAGCGATTCGGGTAGAGCTGGTCCTCCTCGGGAGGTGGGATGGACCCAGCGACTTTTTGAGAGCCTGGTGAGGATGAAGAATGACGTGGTCCTGGTGCCTCCTCACCATTGCAGATGGGATGTAACATCTGGAAAGACAAAACATCTGGAAAGGGCAGTAGCTGGCAGGTTGCTTAAAACTCCTGCTTTGGTTTTGCGCCTGTCTGGAGCCTCTCCACACCACCATGGGGCAGGGGAAGCCACTTGTGTCCTGCTGCCGTGGCTCAGGGGTCTCTTCCAAGTCCAGCTGTGCTCGGAGGTGTCTTCTCTTTTCTTCTAAAGGGCGGACTTGGGAGTGAAATGCTGGTAAAGTCGAGCCAGTTCAGCTTCCCTCAGTCCCGCTGTGTTCACGGACTGCTAGGCTCAGCATCCTTGTTTCCCTCATTGGGAATCACCCATAAAACCAATTTTAGTTTGTGTTCCTGTGGGAGAAAGGTGGTCTTGAGATTTAAGGAGGAGAAATGTCCTGGCAAAGTTTTTAATCATGCATTCCTCTAAACCTGGAAGGAGAAAAAAGATCCTCTGGCTCTACGATGGAGACTGGCAGTGTTGTTCCTTACCTCGCTGTGCTCAAAACTTGATTTCACAGTTCACCTGAGGAATGACCCGGGTAAAATCTGACTGGGAACTGGGGCTGACCAGAAGACACAAAAGCAAGAGCCGTTGTTCTCAAAAAAAATAGCCCTTTTTGGCAAACAAAGCTGTACTGTCAGGAATCTGTTGGCACTTCTGGAATCCCCTTAACAGCGTATTTGCAATGCTTTTCCGTATGCTCCGTTTATCAGATCCCGGGTTTACAGTCAACATAAGCTAATAACCATTTTTTTCAGAATATTTTCTTGGATGATTCCCAGTTAAAAGGAAGAAAAAAGAAAACATAGAAAAAAGTCCATTTTCAGAGTCTGGCCCTGTGGTGCAGCTTTGATCCCACATCCCGAGAGGGCAGCTGAAGCCCTCCCTGCTTTTGGGTTGCTGGCACTGAACAGGAACACCAGCTCAGCATCCCAGTGGGCTTGGGACATGGCCCTAAGGAGAAGCCTTCCTGGTGTGGAAACCACCACCTGGGAGCCAGGAGGTCCCCAAGGGCAGAGAAAGTCTGTGATACTCTGTTGGTGAAGACCAATGATGGAGATGCCACTGGGCTGAGCATGCCCTCAGTAGTGTCCTGGAGGGCATTGCCACCTCTCTGCCCAGGCTGTGGCTCTCGCCGGGCTAAGGACACTTGCTTTCCCTGCTTGTTGTTGTGTTGGCTTTTTTTTTTCTTTTTTTTTTTTTTTTTTTTTTTACACATCAAACTTTCCAGTGACCTCATCCTGCCCTCAGAAAGTCAATGTAAATGTGCAAATATCACCGTGGAATTTACCCAGCGAGGAGAAGCTAACCTGGATTTCTCCTCTGCTGGTCGAGCAGGACTGGGGAGGACTGCATGGAGGCAACGCAGCCACTGCCTTTCCCTTGTCTAGAGCTGAGACCTTCCAGCACATCCCTCCTGTGGCAGCTGGTGTCCCATAAAAAAAAGACACGGCCTATAAAGATCCCAAAGTCACTGAAAGGCAGGTTATTCCTAAATTAGCAGAACAAAAAGTCTTCCCTTGACTAATAAAATCCAAAGGCACCGTGGGTAGAATGTTGCTTTAGGCAGGCAGTCTCCATCCCTCCTCATCGCTCCGTAGCTCAACCAAGCCTCCAGGTGCCCAGCAGGCACCTGATTAATCCCTGGGCATCGTGCACTCATGAACTGTCTATGGTGGGGTTTTTGTGGGTTTTTTTTGTCTATGGTGGTTTTTCTTTGGAAAGTGCCTTCAGGGTGCAATGGGGTCATGAGCTTTTGAATCCTCCTCAGTGCGTTGGAGTGAGACGTGTCCAAATGTCGCACGCTGGATGCATGACCAGACCTGGACACTCCTCTCTGCTGGTGAAGGTTTTGTTACTTATGACTGATAAACATTTACATGTTTTGATCGTAGTGGGTCCCCACGCCGCACCATGCGATGCTTGTGTGATATTCGTTTGCTGCTCGGCCTTTAGACCTCAGCCAGTGTGTGACACGCTGGCACATCTGTTGGGGAACGAGGGTGCAAGCTGCAGGAAGGTCATCAGCAGTGACTACAAAACGTTCACCCAAAGCTCATCGCTTTTCAGCAGGGCAAGTCCCTTGGGGACCCTCCCTGGGTGGGGTGATGTGCAAGGGGATGGAGAAGGTTACACCACCAGGCACGTTCTCCTCTGCCTCGCAACTGCCTTGTCCCCTGTCCATGATGAGGCACATCTGGCATGTCTCAGACCATGGAGACTCCTTCACACCTGAACAGGAGGTCAGCTGGGACGGCGGCTTTAAGCAGAGCACCTCCTTAAATCACTTCGTCCCTCTGTGACCACCTCCCTACCCTGCTCAGCCCCAGAGGAGCTCTCCCAGCTCGCTGTAGGTATCATCAGCTCTTGTGTCCTCGCCCTTCAGCACAGCAGTTTGCCACATCTGCCTGCCAGCCCCACGACACACGGGCCATATTTTGGACAGAGCAGCTTTCTATGAGAAGATCAGGACACTGGCAAAAGGGAGGAGGCTACAGGCAGCACGCCTGGCAGAAGCCTCCGGAAACGCAAAGCGAAGTCGAGCAGCACAGACCCTGCTTTAACCTTTTTAATTTTACTTTTCCATGCCATTATTAGTGCAAATAGCAAGACGCCATGAGACACCATGTTGGAGCTAAGCTCTAGACCTAAGCTAGCTCTCCAGGGAAATAAACCCAGCTTTACCTGGGGAGGGCTGATTTAACACCCCTGCCCCAAGAAGAGGGAAAACCCCATTGCAATGGGGAGTTTCTGCATCTCCCCTACCTGCTGGCCCTGCCTGAGCCCCCCCATCATTGAACCTCTCTTCAAAGGGCATCACTTTTGTATCCCTCTTTTATCCAGGGGGAAACCTGCACCTCCCACTGTTCCTAAATCCTGCTGTAGTCCCCATGCTGCCAGGATGGTTCATCCTGGGAAACCTGGAACTGAGGGCTCCTAGGACAAATAAAAACCAAACAGTCTTTCTGGACCATGGGGACCAAGCCAGTGAACTCAGTAGGGCTAGGTGGACACCGGTCAGCTAAGGGTCTACAGCTGTCCACATTGCCACCGACCCTGCTCCTCCAGGCTTGGTTCAGCTGTGCCTAGTCTGAATGTATCAGAGACGTCTGCCCAGATATGAGGCGGGACTCCAGGGAGACCTGAGTCGTTCTGGAGTGGCACTGGGAGGACACAAAGACCTCCCCAGGGGCCTGGACACTTGTGCATCAGTGACTGAATTGAGTTCTGAAAGTCTTTCCTTAAATACAGAGACCCCAGGATTCATTGCAATCACCCAAACTTCGCAATACTTCTTCTCCCTTCGCTTAGGTAATGAGACCCATAGCTGGTACGGGTTCAAATTCTCTGTTATTCAATGAGGCAACCAAAAAAAAATTGTCGTGGGTCTTTTTATTTCCTTAAATAAGATTTTACACCTTTGTGGGGCTGATTGCATTACAGAGGATCGAGTTAACACCTCACTGGAGGGAAGGAGAATCGTGGGGAACACAGTCACTCTCTGCAAGATCTCCATCTTCTGCTCCAGCTCAGTTCAGCATGGAGCAGCTTCCCCAACGCTCCCATTTTATGGGTACACCCATCAGGGAAAACCCATGGGTTTTTGTAACTAAAGAAATTCTGTTGAGAGAAATAAATCCATGCTGGGTTTTTTTCCCTAATCCCAGTCCATGCTGCGGCATGACTGCAGAGGCTTTGTCACCCTCAGGGGTGTGGTGGGGCAGTGCACACCAGATCCATTACAGCTGTGTCCAAGAGTGCAGAAACAGCTTGATTTTCAGCTGGGACTTTCAGAAGGAACTTTCAAAAGGCCTTTTAGGAAGTTATAAATTGTCCTCCTGTGAGACTTGTCATTCCACCAGTAGCTCTGGACCTTGACTGTCTCAGCTGATAAATACCAATGCAACCACCACTATCGGGGAATTTCCCCAAAATACAGACACAAATAGGCCTGGTTGCCTATAAGCCAGAGCTGAAATTGCAGGACTAGGGTTTGTGATGGTGATGGAGCTGAGGAAGAGCATCCAGACATGTGAGAACTGGTCCCAATGTCTTTGATCTGTCTTTAAAACCATGATCTGCATGTTATCCACTTCCCATGGCTTAGTTTTGGCCAATCCAAGGCACAGCCTAGGTAAGAATAAAATGGAGCAGGGGAATAGAGTTTTAAAAGAAAATTTAGGATGACACCTGGACAAAAGCATCTTTTTAAAAGCACAAGTCCATGGGACAACAGTCCCGAGGAAGAGATGGGAAGTGTGTTGCTTAAGCCCTGTTGAATCATCCCTAAGAGATGCACTGGAGGGAGCAATAGTGTATGAGCCTACAGATGGACGAGGGCTGGAAACCTTCCATCCCCTTGGCCACAGAAACTTATTCAAACCTAGGAAAAGTGACAGAAATAATTCAAGCTTGGGAACTGCAAATGGTCGTGTCCAGCTGATGCTGTAGAGCCGTTCCCACTAAAACCCATGCAACCCCTTCCCCTGGGAGCACCCGAACCTGGGACTGCAAAAGGCTTAAGAGCAGCTCTTTTGCATAGCAGTGAGTGGGATTTGGGGGAACAGTGCACGCTGCTCCTCCAAGGGGTTTTGGGGTCACAGAGAGGAGGACAGCCCCATCGTCTGCTCCATACCATATACTGAGACATGACAGCTTCTGTCCTTACATCACCCAGCCCAGAAATTTGCTCATCTCTGCACGATGCTGATCGGCAAAGGGAATAGCAGACAAACAGCATCTCTTTAACAGTCCTTTCCTTTTCCTCCTTCGCCCAGTGCCACTGACCTGTGCCTCCACCTCACTTCTGCGCTGCCATGGCCACGCTAGAGACGCTGCCCGTTCTTAGTGATCCAACCTACCCCAGCCCGGAGAACTTCCAGAGTTTTGCTCCTCGGCCATCCCAACCCACCTCCCAGACCAGCATGGGGAGCGTGGGCAGTGGAGTTGCCAACGACCAAGAGTTCGCCATGAAGAGCGTGGGGACCCGGACGCAGAGCAGCGGCCGGCAGATGGAGGGGTCTCGCAATGGGTACTCCACGCGGGAGATCTCCAACCGCTACTCGGGCGAGGAGAAGACATACAGGTCGGAGAAGGTCTCTAATTCCCTCTACATCAACGGTGACCTGCGCAAGGGTGAGAAGGTGAAGATGGACATCTGTGGGAATGTGACCACCAACAACGAGAAGAACATGCCGCCTCCTCCCCAATACCGAGAGCCCAGTAACCCACCAAAGATATTGCCAATCTCCGGCAAACTAGACCAGGTGAGAATCCCCACCTCCTGGAGCAGTGTGATCACCGTGGCACACCTCTAAAAATACAGACCAGGAAGCCTTGGGCAATGGTGCAATCCTGACAAATAGTTTAACTCTTACGATGTAGATAGCATCCTTTTTAGGTACAGATAATCTAATTCCCATTAATTCCAGGCAGCTGAGCAAAGGGGCATGTTAGCTCTTGAGGAACCCACAAGCATGATCACAAGCCTTCCACACCTAAGTTTCCAGCTCATTTAAGCCTGTATTTAAGTCACTGGCTATTCCAACTTACCCGAGATGCTGTGCCTACCTCCCCGATTGATGGGGCGGGAGCTAGAGCTGGCTCTCATTTTGGTAGGTCCAGCACCTGAGTCCCACTCTTATGCTTTGTGCCATTTATAGGCAATCTCCTCATTGCCACCAAGAGGTGCTGCTTGAAAGCAGCTATGAGCATCTGTTCAAAATCCCAGTGCCCCTTACGAGGGACAGACTGACAAGGCTTGAAAACTATCCCTGTAGGCATTACCACCCATCCATGCCCAGTCCTCATGGCTCATATAGGCTTCAGGGAGCAAGCATCTCCCAGGCCTGGAGGAGCAGAGCCCCAGCGCCAGCGATGTTTTATACAGCCTGCTGCTCTGCTCCAGCGACCTCCATAATTTGTGCCCTAGGGACGCTGCCTTGTGCGGCATTATTTCTGCAGCGTCTGGTGGCCTTGTCTCCCGGACTGTTAATCCACTGGCCTCTGTAGTCCATCTCAGTCCTACATGCCAGGTGCCAGGTTTTTGGTCTCTGACCTTGCCTGCTCACCAGGGTTCATTCTGTTTCTCCTGGAAGGCATTTTCAAAGCACCTTTGCTAACACAAAGAGGCTGCCACCGGGTTAATTTTCACCTGCAACCCAACCTGCAGCAGGGGAGGCTCAACCGCACTCCGAGGAAAGTTCTGTTTCTGTAGGTGCATTCCCGGGGCAAGGAATGTGCAAGGTTTTCAAATCCTTTCCAACTCCTTCACAGCTGCAGTCCGTTCTTCCCCCAGCATTGCTTACGGCCACAGGAAACACAAACGTTCAAATGAAGAGCAGCTTCAGCATGTTCCTTGCCCGGTGTCGCTGCCGGAGTCACAGCTCCCACCTATTCCTGTCTGAGCATAAGCAGGACATGATGTCCACACAGGGACTGCTGACAGGAGGGAAACGTGATGCTCCCGTGGCAAAACGGCTGCTAATCCAAAGGTTCAATTCAGTTTTCAGCAAATGGGAAATGCACCCTCAACACTAGATGTCCTTCAAAATATAATCTGCCAAAATCAAGGAGTTGTTTTGATGAGGTCTGGTAGGCAGGTGGCAGCCCTCCTTCTTGCAAAGGGGACTAAGAGGACCCAAGGAGTATTCTAGGGAAAATCACGCAGATTTGGCGTGAGTCAAGATTTTTTTTTTTTCAGTTGGGGCAAGAGAAGAGAAAGGGTTGCCCCACGAGTGACTACAGGTCCCTCGTGTTAAATCCCAAATGGCCCAGGGTGTAATAAGGCTGAGAAACATGGAGCTAGCCCAAGACGTCCTAGCTCCATCAGCCCCAGCCTGTGCCGATGTATCTCTTTTGTGTGTTTTTACCAAGCTTCCTGCTATGTTTGATGCGTGGTCCTTTTTCCTTTTGCAGAGCAATGAGCCCTTAGTTAGACCCTCAGCCTTTAAACCAGTAGTTCCTAAAAACTTCCATTCCATGCAGAACCTCTGCCCGCCGCAGAGCAACGGGGTGACAGAGAACAGAAAGAGCTTGAACCATGCCAACAGCAATAGCCCGTCCGCACCCAAAAGTGGACTCGACAAGAGCAGCCTTAACAGGACTACAAACCAAGTGGGGGGCCTTTCGGATTCAGGCCGTAACTCGTTAACAAGCCTGCCCACGTACGGGACAGGCTACAGCCAGCACGTGGGTCCAATGAGCGCCTCCACGAGCCACATCAATCGCATCGGTACAACCTACGTGGACAAGAATATCGTGGGATACAACGGGATATCTACCTCAGACAGTGGGCGGTCTTCGAGCAAGAGCACCTCTTCGTTCAACAGACTGAACCATCTCAACGAAACGATGCCTTTCCACTCGCCTTCAACAGACGACATCATCCAAGACTTGGAAGATCGGCTGTGGGAGAAGGAGCAGGAGGTCCTCCAGATGCGAAGGAACTTGGACAAAAGTGAGGCAGCCATCTTCCAAGTGTTTGAGGAGAAGCAGAAGATCTGGGAGAGAGAAATGGAGGATCTGAGGCAAAACTATGCCAACAAATTGCAACAGGTCTCCAAAAAGGCGCAGCGGGCTCAGCAGGCCTTGCAGCTCCAAATCTTCAAGCTCCAGCAAGAGAAAAAAAAACTCCAAGATGATATGGGACAACTCCTCCAGCAACGAGAGGAGCTGGAGAAGAAATTTGTGGCTTTCAAGAAGGAACAGGCTGAGTTTCTCCCAAAGATTGAAGAGACCAAGTGGGAGGTAAGAGCCTTGTCATAACAGACCTTGAGTGAGGTTTTCACTGAGGGTTGTGATAGCCCAAAATATCCCCCTTTGTCATTTGGCCTAAGTGGACCCCACAGACAATGGCTATGGGTTGGTGGCCTCCAGCTAAGACATGACACTTCAGGTACCTCTTCATTTCTCTGAGCCCCAAACCTGATGTTTTTAATTAAACTAAAATGAGCACCTTTTTTTTGTGCACGCTTCCTGTGCTGGTTAATGATTTGGCTTCACAGTAAGGTCACTCCACCGTGTGACATCAGAATCCAGTTTCAGTGAATACAGGTCTTTCCATACGGATATTTGTGCCTACCAAAATCGGGCTTAAGTCTATTTTAATTAAATTCTTCTAACATCTGTGTTTGGGCAAACCTTGAAACCACTTTTCAAATATTTGATTTTATTTTAATTTAAGATATAAAAGAAGTGAGCTAAGAATGATACCGGTAGCCAAGTCTACCTCATGCTTTCCATTGTAACACGCTGTTTTCAGTTGCTAATAAGTTTATCTCTCTTAAAAGGTTGAAAGGCAAATTTCTCTTTCCAGTTCTCCTTTTCAGCTTTACATATTTGTTCTACTGTTTCTATTTTTAGAACATTTTATCAAAGTCTGTTTGTATAGCCAGTGCTAACGGGTTTTTTTCCAGCTTGATCATGTGAAGAATTTTAATCCTTCCATGGACTGACTAGAAACTTCAAATTTAAGAGTGCAGAGGCAAAACGTAGTTCTAGAATCAAGAAAACCCTATTCTGCTAATCCTGATGGAAAGTCAATGAAGCTGGGATTAATTAGGCTCTGAAATGTGCTATTTGCAGATGTTCAGCAGAGCTTACTACAGGCTTGCCGTAAAGTCTCTGCAAGTTACATCCCAGAACAAGCAGGCTGCATTGTCCCACATGATGCCTCCTTTGGCCAGCTGCTCTGCCCTGGTCTTTTGTGTCTTCCAACAAGTTAGGTCTGGAAAGTTCCCTGATTTTGCACCAGTAAAACTGCAGATGGGCTTTTGATTATCTGCTTCACTGCTATAGTTATGTCTGCAACAGCTAACCCAGTGATACCGATGTAAAGGTGGGGACTCAGCTTGTGGATCAAGACACCTAAAATTTGTAGACACCTACACTTGCTGACTTGCTCTCCAGGTTCCATGGACTGTACTGCCTGGAACTCCACAGCACCCAAGTAGAGGCCAAAATTTAAGTGTTTTAATCTGTAAGTTGATTCTTATGCAAGCTGTTCTTCATGATTTATTCCTCTGCCTTTCGGGAAGAGCTAGCCCACGGAGAGCACTTTCAGTAAATTGTGCAGTCTTTTTAGCTAGGCAGTAACGTAACTACAGCTAAACCATCACGATATGGTTCTGCATCTGCTGCCAGACAAGTGCTGGTATGGATGTGGGCACTCACACAGTTAGGTCTGCATGGGGAACCACCTCAGCTGTCAGGTCCAGGAAAAGCTGCTACCAGTAGGAAGTGACTGGGTACATCTCTTAGCTCTTCAGCCATTGCTTGTGAGCACTGGACTGTCCTGACAGCTGAGCTTTAAGGTCTTGCTCAACATTATGCACCAGGCAAGTCCTCTATAGCAGAGAAGGGTGGAGGCCGCAATGAAGGCAGTGGAGAGGAGAGTTTGTCTGAGGAGCATTAACCCAACTGGAGCAGAGCAGCAAGGGACCTTGCAGGCACCGCAGGAGGGAGGAAAGGCCAAGCATTTCACGTGCGACAAGAGACAGGAGCTTCAGGAGGATGGGACACCCTGGTCTGGAGGTGGCTACCAAGTCTATTTTTAATTATGCCTATCCTCTCTGATCACTGATGGTTCCTTGATGCTGCTCCCCAGCCCAGACTCCTGCCAGCACGGGTAGGGACTGTTTGTCTCTGCAGTCATCCACAGCAGACAGATCAGACCTGCCAGTGCAGAGCCCTGAAAACCACAGAGTTCATGGGGAAATGAGGGTTCGGTCATTTTTATGGTTCACTTCCAATACTCAGAACTATTCATGCAGCTGTTACCTTTGGTGGACTACGCAGGCGCAGAGGAGTGTCATATGAAGTGGTGACACCTAAGTAATGCAAATACGCACTGCAGAAAGGGTATTTCCACTGGGCTTGCGTACCCTTCCACATGGGTGAGACTCGAGCCGGTCAGGATGAGACCTGAAACTCCAGTGCCCAACGGCAGTGCATGGTAGTCCCTTTTCAGCAAGGGGGGGTTGCAGCTCTCTCCTTGACCTTTCGCAGAGGGGCTGTCACCCTTCACACCCTGCCCCAAAGAATTAAATAGCTGCCAGTCCCTGGACTGTCCCCAGTGAAGTGAACCCTAAAATTTAATCAACTGCGTTCTTCAGGAGTCTTTGGGAAGGAAACTGTCATAGGACAAGTAAGTAATACCGACCGACTCTGCATCCTGTCCTACACTCCCAGTGCTCAGGACAGCCCGGGTGGTCTGTGGGTCTGAGATGTTTCTGTCTCAGACTTGTTCAAGGTCCAGACCCTGTTGAGGTCAGTGGGAAAACTCCTGCTGAGAGCAGAGGGTTTGGGTCAAGCTCCGCAGGCTTGTGGCTACGTGAGCAAGATGAAGGCAGGGAGGGAAGCATCAGTGTCTGCTCAATACTGGTGAAGACCACAGCACTTAGCTGTTTGGTCAGCTCTGGCTAGGAACAGCATCAGGTCTGTGAGAGCCAGGAATTAACACCAAATCTCCCCCATAAATGTGGGGACAACCTTTAGGTCTTTGGCATGGTCTGGGTCCTGGTGAAGGCTGGAACTCAGTCCTTGAGGAGCATGGCTGTCTGTCCCCTCTGTTACCTGAGCCTCCTGCCAACACGAGGCCACAAAGGTGTTTCATGGGCAGCGTGAGGGACAAGCAGCGGTGGCAGCTCCTCACTGCCTTCCTCCTGCTTCATGGATGCTCTCCTCACAGGTGTGCCAGAAGGCAGGTGAGATCTCCCTGCTCAAGCAGCAGCTGAAGGACTCCCAAGCAGATGTCTCCCAGAAGCTGAACGAGATCGTGGGACTGAGGACACAGCTCAAGGAAGGTAAGAACTTCCTACGGGAGAAGGAGGAGCAGATCCTCACCCTGAAGGACTCCTACAGTTCCAAGAGTGTCAACCTGGAGATCTGTGAGAGTGAGCTGCAGCGGAAGATGAGCGAAGTCCAGGTGCTGAGGGAAAAACTGAACCACTGTGAGCTGGAGGTCTCTGGCCTGAAGCGGACACTTGCCAGCATGGGACCTCCAGGGCCTTTTGGTGGGGACCTTGGTGAGAAGCTGCGGGACCCACTGGCCTGCGAGAGCGATGAAGCCAAGATGCAGCGGCAGAGCGAGGACAGTGTCAACACGCTGCGGAAGGAGGTGGAGCGGCTCCAGACGGAGCTCAAGCTGGAGCGGCAGCAGCGGGAGCAGCAGGTGATGGACTTCGAGGAGGAGCGGCGCACATGGCAAGAAGAGAAGGAGAAAGTCATCAAGTACCAGAAGCAGCTACAGCTGAACTATGTGGAGATGTACCAGAAGAACCAGCTCCTGGAGCACAAGGTGAACGAGATGAACACGAAGGCCACCAGCCCCCCGCACACTGAGGAGAAAAAACCATGGACTCCCTCCAGACTCGAGCGAATAGAGTCCACCGAGATCTGAGGTGGGACCAAGACAATACAACATAGTTTTTTTATTGCTGTGCATGTACAACCTACTCAAGCCAGTGATCTTCCGAAGGATAATACGCTACCGTAGGAGCGGTGTGAGTCTGCTCGCACCAAGCTCCATCACCCTTACTCTATACTTCTGTGCTCTGTAGGTAAAATAACTGTGGATGTGCGTTGTTTTTCTATCGATAATGCGACATCTCTTTTGGTTTTTTTCCTAGTACAGCTGGTGAGGGCCAATTGGCTCTTTTGTATTCTGCCGTGACTGTTACTTTGCTAGAGGCTGCCATCCCCTCTCCTACAATTCACTCCTCTTTGGTTGGTTGTTTTGGAGGGTTGTATTTGGTTTCTTTGGTTTTCCAAGCAGTTATGTGCAGCAAAACAGTTCAAAGTGGCAGGTTTTTTTTCAGGGCATTTTTAGCCATATTGGCTAAAATGTGGGGATCTCTTGGGATCATGAGAAAACTCACTGTTCTGCATCAAGTATCCTGTCTAGACGGTGGTCTTCGTGAAGTCAGTGGGAGGTTGGCCACTGATTTCAGTGAAACCAGACATATCTCTACCAGATGACTCTCTCTTGCCAGCCCATGGCTACCATGGTTGCAAGAGGTTAGGACATCCTTGAGGAGCAGGATGAGCCTGTCCTGGTAACGTAAGCCAACAAGGAATGATCGCCCAGCAGGAGCCTCTTCGGAGGCTCAGGAGAGCTTGACATATGGTGCGTTTTCATTTCCTTGTGGTTTCCTTCTGCAGTTCCACTTCCCTCCTGGGTTGTGACCAATCCTGGGAGCAGAAATACCCTCCCACCTCTGCCTTGGTCCCTCTATACTTACCATATATTCAAGCTGGCTACATCAAAAAAAAAACCCCTTGGAAATCCAAGCTAGTTTCCTTCCCAAGATCCCTCATACTTCCCAAAGTCAACAGAACGAAGGTTTGGGGAAGCCTCCAAACCTGGGGGATGTTTATGCAAACTGAAGCTTTAGCAATTTGCCTCTACAGGGGGCAATTGTGCTACCCCATTCCCAAATGAGTGATGCTTCAGCGCACTCTCTTGGTCCGGGGTCTACTTAAAAAATGGCACCTGAGCCTCACTCAGGAGTTGCAGTGAGCACGTATCAGCGCTACCACTAGATTGCAACGGGGCGACCATTAGCCTTCAGTAGGGCCATGTCAAACAGCACCCACAGCGATCCCACGTGGCATCACATACTCCAGCGCCAGAGGTAACGCAGGCCTAGCTTAAGAAAACTAACTCTGAGCACGAAAGCCGTCACAAGAAGGGAAAATGCTTAAGATCACGCAAGTGCTTATGCCCTGGCAAAATAATAACCAAATCCATTAACCAACCGGTGTGCAGTCACTGAGAATGGTACAGGCATGAAAACCCAGCAGCTTTAAAAGGAGGGCAAGGTGGGTCTGGCTCTCCCTTTCGCACTTTTTTACCATGACCCACAGAAAAGAGTAAAAAATGTTGCAAAATGGAGTTTGCACTGACTGGGCAGTGGCCTAAGGACCGATGCAAAGTGGGAATTTTGGCTCTTTGCCCTGGGGAACAGCTAGAACAAAACTAGAATTAGCACTGGGACATCTTGGGATGTCTGTGTGAGGTGACTCCAGGGAGAGTTTGGCTAGATCACATTCCATCTGTGTAGCAAGGAAGAACCTCAGGGTGTTGAGGGGCTGAAGACCTTCCAAACAAAAGCCCTGAAGCTACTCATTTTCCATGTCCCCTTCCCCAAAAGCTCCCCTCTCCCCATCACCACATCTGACCCTCAAGTTGGCATCAAACATTGTTGTGGTGAGCTCCAGACTGAGCAAAGAGGCTGAGCAGGAGAGAGGAGACTCCAGTTAGTCCCACCAATGTCTAGCCAACAGACAGTATTACTGGGCAGGAACTGTTGATGGCTGGCAGCGATCCCTGGAGCCATACAAAATGGAGATGTATGATGAGACCAGGGGCATTTCAAGACCCCAGTTGAGGGCACCTGGCTTTTCTCACTGCTTCTTCCTGTGCCTTTGTAGCTGGAGGAAGACACAATCCATCAGTCTGGAAACACCAGGGCAGCTCTGCCTAAGCCCCTCTCCCAGGACCAGACACAGAAAGGGGGACTAGGTCAGGTCTGACCCCTCAAGGGTGTGGAGATGAGTCTCATTATGAATCCTGCAGATGCTCCAGCAGGACATCAGCCCATGCACTCCACCAAGGAAGGAGTGCAGCTGCCTGCCGATGCCACCCAGCAGCAGACTTTACCATGCCAAGGGAGACACCCACAGGTGCTGCGCAAACTTACTCTTGGCCAGGCAAATCCTAGAGCTTCCTCCATTTCATACACTGGGCTTTTGAGACGGAGTCAAACATCCCACAGTGTCAGGGTTGGAGATCTGCTGTCTTGTGTCATCTTGGCTTTCTGTGCCTCTCTTTCCGCATCAGATAAATCCATGCTGTCTTCCTTCCCAAAGCAGTTGTGAGGCATCTGTGTTTGTGAAAGGCTTTGCAGTCCTTGGGCAAAAGGGCAAAGCACAGAGAAACTGCAAGAGACTTAGTCTCAGACAGTCGTATGGTGTTTTTGAGGCCACCACATGAAAAGCAAACCCAACAGCAAATGCCCTCATCACAAGATGTGTCCAATAACCTGGAGGGTCATTTCCACCTTTGCTCCTTCTGGCACCACTGACATTGAGGTTGGTTTCCCACTAACTGCTGCAGAAACCGCAACAGTTTCAGTCAGTGGCTCAAGAACAACCAGAGTGATTGAGTTTCAAGGATCTACTGTTGAGAAAACGTACACCGCAATTCCCCACTGCATTAACACTCAAGAGGAATGGACACCGCCATCACACCGTGGGACACCTTCTCACCAGAGCTCCTTGCTAATCCACAGGCAGGAGAAGCAGGGGCTTGTATGGCCTCGCCACGTACCTGGATCCAGTCAGCAGCAATCAGCCAAGCCCTCCAGCATGCCAGGTTTGCTCCGTCATCTTTCTCCTAGACCTTTTTTGCAGTGGTGCCAGGAATGAGTGTATCTTGATGGACCCAGTGAAACCTGGAGGCATACGGGTTTGTCTGACTGCTGGAGGATGCTGGACTGCCCAGGGACTCAATGGCCTCACAGTGCATCCATCAGGGACTGTAGAGCTCCTTGGGATGGAGCAGGAGTGGCAAGGAGAGATTTTTCACCTTGGAGGAGGAAAGTTACACTCCCTTCACCTTCTTCACTGCATCACTTCGATCTAGAATTTTGATCCAGATCTAAGCAACCTTGACTGTGGCTATTCCCTGGATGGCAGAGACACTTATGGACACCCATTCAGATGCTGTGCTGCTGCTGGTGGTTCTCCCTCTCTTGGCATTCACAGTATCCCCCAAGCACTCAGCTGTCCTGTAGAAACCACCTCCCTATGCTATGGTGACATAAAATACAGATGGTTTTGGCAAGTGCCCCAGCCAAACTGCCATGAAGGATTCCTGCTCTTCAGGAATCCTCCCCACAACTGGATGTGCTGCCCCCCATCACGTCCTCTCCCATGTGCTAGCACTGTGTGGCCACATGCTGGTAACCAGCTTCTCTTGGAGTTGACTGCCCTTTGCTCAGCACAGATGGAGCAAACTGATGGTGGGACACCTGTGTTCCTGCTGTTTGTGCTCAGATCTGGCCCTGATGGGAGCTCACCTAGCTCTTTCCAGACCTTAACACTTATCCGCTGACTGGATGAAGTCTCCCATCACAAGCTTGGTCTGTGTTGAAGCCCTGGGATCTTAGCCTTGGAGAAAGAAAGCCAAGGGATGGCAGACTGGCATCTTGATGACATATCCTGGGAACAGCCAGGGAGGCTGACATCTCATCTCTTGGAAGCTCAGGCAGGGTTGATAAAATGCTTCTGTTCCATGAAACTCAGTTTAGAGTTTGGGCTTGATTACAACCCAGCTGTCTCCTCCATTTTTGCTCAGCCAGTTCTGGAGGTGATGGGATTCAGTGTGACATAGTGGCTCATGTGTAATTCCCCAAGTACTGCCCTCAAAATCTTGCATGTGGTTAGAGTCTCTACTGAAACAAGAAGTCACCTCTAACTTGCCTTTGGCCAACAGGAAAAGCTGTGGTCATGAGGGTCTCGGGTCAATCTGGAGACACTGGAGGTGCTCTAGGATACCTGATACATGGGGCTGGCCAATATGATCCAAGACTTCTGGAAGAGCCAGGCCACTGTGGGAAGACCTGGAGCATCTCTAGTGGCACATCACCCCATGAGGAGTCATGCTCCAGGTATATCCACTTGGCTGTTACATGAGCAAACACAGGACACTGATCAGCTCCAGCAATTTCCATCCATGAAGATTTCAGCTAAGCAGGCTATCCTGGTGCCAGGGAAGGTCTAAGCAGCCCCTCTTACCACTTGCTGTGAGTGGGGCTGCTTTGCTGCACCACCATTTCGAGGTTGGTTGCCGTCGCCGTACGATGACGGCCCAGCTGGGCTAGCTCCCCACGCACAGCCAGCACTCCTGTCTCACCCTGGGTGTGAACACCGCAACCATCGCGCGTTGCTGTGCTTCACACAGTCCCACCTGGCTTCTGCCATCGGGGCACCCAGCTGCACCGTCCCTGCTGTCGCTGGCATCGTGCCGGAGGGAGATCACCTCCAGGTTTCCACGCTCAAGATAGGAACCGAGTTGTTGCTCTTGTGCTGCTACGCTATACGGAGACAAGTGTACTTGGATGTAAATAACAGCCCGGCTCTGTATATACAATGATTAAATGAAGAGACGAGAAAGCTCTGTGGCTTCTATATTGGTGAGCGGGATCGACAGTAGCAGCCGATGCTGCATTCGAGCGCTCAGCGCTACGTGGAGGGTGCTCAGCACCCCCTGAGCTTTTGCTGGCTGCAGTGGAAACGGGGGAGGCTCAGCACCTCCTGGGACAGCAATCCGCTTGGGACTGGCTCCGGCAGAGCAGCCTGGTGTCACTCCGTCCTGCTTCGATGCCTGCTGTCATCCTGAGACAGGATTTGCAACTGTCCCCTGGTTAAGGCTGAAGTCCCCTCTGCCCATCCTCATGTCCCCCCCAAAATCCCTTGCGGACCATGGCTCCCAGCAGTGTCCCCCTTGATCCCTGCTGCCCATGAGCTCTGCCCATGGAAAGGACCAACCCACCCCTCTCCTGCCCCTCACAGTGGCACTTTAGAGCTTGCTCAAGACAGTGAGCTGACACGCAACATGACCAAAGATCTCCAGAGGGTGTTGGACTGCATGCCTGGAGCTGCCTCCCAGTTTTCCTGGGGAAGGATGAGGCTGGTGTGGGCTGGGAAGGAGGAACGAGAGTTGGCAGGGGACAGGAGAGGGCTTGGATTTCCCTGTGTCCCAGCTGGGAACATCTGCAGGGCCATGAGGGGCCCTTCTTGTCCTAGATAGGAGAGGGTAGAAAGGAGTTCCTGGGTGAGCTGACTGTCCCCAGTTGGTTACACCAGTATCCTCCATGGCCATGCTAACTAGCTCCACGCATTGCCCAGGGAGAGTGTGGACCAGGGGCTTTTCCCAGGAGGCAGAATGGATGGATGCAACTCCCCTTTTTTCTTGGGGAAAAGAGAGGAAGCATGCCAAGCCATGACACTTGACTTCAGGGCCACAGGTCTCCTCTACTTTAGCAGCACACATTGCTACAGGGTCCAGTCAAGGGGTTGTTCTGGCTCAGTGTGAACTGGACAGGAAAATGTGTATCCTGAGAGCTGGTGGTCCTGTTGGCTGCCCCCTTGTTGTCCACCTCACCCCAGAGTGTCCTCAGCACCCTCCTTACCAGGGAACCATCTTCTGAGGTGAAGGCACCATGGTCCTTCCTTCTCCTGCTTGGGGTGCTGATGGCATCTCTGCCTACCTCAGCTCCATGAAGGCTCCTGGTCCTGCTCCCAGCCTTGGCACATAGAGTGTGGGCCACTGAGAGACCTGTGTTCCTCTACCCACAGTGCTTCTGTGGATGGGTTCTCGGGTGGGTCTAGGCCTCGAGCACATGCCTCTTCACTGTCCCTCTGCTCCATGGCCATGCTAAGCCTTCTCTGTCCTGTTCCTACCAAGACCATGAAATCCTGATGATGTGCAGTGACAGCTCTTACTTCTGTCCTGGATGAGAGCAGGTCCAACTTGCCATGTTTCTAACCCAACCCTTCACCCTAAGCCTTGAAGGCCACTTTATGGAGTTACTTTCCATCAAGACCCCTTGCTAAAGATTTGCTCATCACGTCACCTGTGCCCTGCTACCCCTCTGCCCCAGCTCTCCAGACTCTCCTGCCTCCTTTTAGATCATAACCATCCCTGTTGTCCCAGGAGCTGTCAGTGCCTCTCCCAGTACTCTCCCAGTTAAGTCTGAACAAACTAGAGCTGAAGCCCAAAGACCCCACTGAGAGTGGCATGTCCTGACCCTGCCCTCAGAGCTTTCTAGACCACTGATCCTCAGCTCTTCTTTCCATCACTCCCACGTCAGCTAGATCAGCCCTGCTTTACCTCCAAGGGCAATCTTGCTTCTTGCTGAAGGACATCCCCATGGCTTGCAATCACTTGACATCACTGCATGGGGTTTCACACCACTGCAACACCACACCCAGCCAGCTCTGGGGCTTCCCCGGTCCTTCCATTCTCTGGAAAAACAGAGGTGTGAGGGGTGTATGAGTGCTCGTGGTCTACAGGGGCATGCAGCATCCATGCCACCTGGTCCCCAGTGTATCGAAGGACTGGGATCACATCTAGCTGTTTGCAGATGTTGGCTTCCCGATAGGATGTTCCATGCTGGCAGTGCAACTGCCAGTAACACCAGAAATGAGCCTCTATATTTCCAGGATAAGTCTCCTCTCTGGTTCTCCCAGTGAAGGGGATTGTATTAGATCTGGAGCCTGGGACAACCTCTGACACGCAGGGTTGTGCTTTCATGGCTCTTTTATAGATCCGTTTTCTCAGACAGAAAGTCTCTGCTTTCTGTCACAAAGCAATAGGTTTTTCTAGAGACATTTAAACGGGACTATTCCCAACTCTGATACCTGCAGGCAAGCCAATGTTCCCTTGAATACCTTCATAGCTCCAGCCCTGGGCTCTCCTCCTTCAAAAAGGGATATGAGGTCCAGTCTGGCTCCAAATAATTGCCAACGGTTTGAGCTTGGCGGTCCCCATTACCCAGAGCGCCCAACGCTGCCCAGATCCAGCAGGCCACCAGTCTGGGTCCCCAGGAGGTGTGGTCCATCCCCCTCTGGTGCCCATCCCATGACTGTTACTGGGTCCCTGCAGCAGGTCTTCTCCATTAGGTCATCCACATGGGAGCCACTGGATCCCCTGGGGTGTCTGATCTCACAGAGTCACGTTCGGTGACAACCAGACACCAGTGGGATACCATGGCACTGGCTCTGCCATTCCTGAGAGCCAGGCTGTCCTAGGAGTCCTCTTGGAGGAGAAGGTCCCCTTTCCCCCACGGGTGGCATGTGGGTTCCCTTCCAGTGGCCGAAGGGAGCAAAACGTATGCGGGCAGAGCTCCACCACCGGTGCAAAACTGCTCCATCACCGGTGAAAACAAATGCTGCACAACCGGACAATGTGTCTATGCAGTCCCTTTCCACGCAGCGGCGTCCCCGCAGAGCCCAGCCCAGGGCTGGAGCTCCTCCAAGGTGTCTTCGTTTGCACTCACTCGGACCTGGTAAACGCTGTGAGCCGAGAGGAATCCCTCTTGGTCTTTGCCTCGCACCGGGCAGTACGCTTGTGAGGGTTTCCTCATCCTAAATCGATGCACGTTGCTTAGTTGCCTGTCTTCTCCGTCTGTTCTCCAGCAGATCAATAGATATCCTCCCCAAAAAACAAGCTCCCCGATGGGAGAACG
>NW_010561037.1:0-249 GCF_000687285.1 Phaethon lepturus | reverse complement strand
TCTGTGTGTAGGACCTCTGCATTAGCCCCTTCGTCCAACATTTCGGACCTACCCAGCTGCAAACTCAATCCCAGCCTTGTGCTTTCTTTCCTCTTGTTCGTTTCTTGACGCCTTGGTCTCTCTCTGCTCTTACTGTGAATTCAAACCAGAAGTGTTCTGAACTCGACTCCGTTACTGTTTTGTTTCTGCGTTGACTGTTGCTGGTTCTCTGAACTGCGTTTAATAAGACTTTGCAAAAAAAAAAAAAAA
>NW_010561036.1:264-889 GCF_000687285.1 Phaethon lepturus | reverse complement strand
CTGGCAAGCGCCCTGCCATCTGGGACCTCCGCTGTTAACCAAGACTGCTGGTCAATGATGGAGAGTGGCTTGGCAAGCTCCTCTGCCAGCTCCCTCAGTGCTCTTGGGTGGATCCCATCAGGCCTCATAGACTCGTGAGTGTCCAGGTGGCTTAACAGGTCTTAAACTGCTTCCTCCTGGATTATGGGGGGTTTATTCTGCTCTTCATCCCTGTCTTCCAGATCAGGGGGCTGAATACCCCAAATACCTGGTCTGACTATTAAAGACTGAAGCAAAAGCAGTATTAAGTACCTCAGCCTTGTCCTCATCCTTGGTGACAATGTTCCCCCCTGTATTCAATAAAGGACGGAGATTCTTCTTGCCTTTCTTTTTGTTGTTAATCTATTTGTAAAAAATTTTTTTTTTGTTATCCCTTATGACTGTGGCCAGACTGAGCTCTAGCTGAGCTTTTGCCTTTCTAATTTTCCCTCTGCATGATCCTTGTACTCTTCCTGAGATGCCTCCCTCTTCTTCTAAATGTGATAAACTCTTCTCTTTTCCCTGAGTCCCAGCAAAACCTCCCTGTTCAGCCAGGCCGGTCGCCTTCCTCGCCAGCTCTTCTTATGGCACATGGGGACCACCTGCT
>NW_010561036.1:0-242 GCF_000687285.1 Phaethon lepturus | reverse complement strand
TGCTTGAAGACTGTCCAGCCTTCCTGGACCCCTTTGTCCTTCAGGACTGTCTCCCAAGGGATTCTTTCAACCAGTGACCTGAACAGGCCGAAGTTTGCCCTCCAGAAGTCCATGATAGTGGTTTTGCTGACCCCTCTCCTTACTTCACTCAGAATTAAGAATTTTATAATTAGATGGTTGCCAAGCCCAGGATGGCCTCCGACCACCACATCTGAACATGAGCCGGCAGTGTCTGAACATGA
>NW_010561035.1:88034-94270 GCF_000687285.1 Phaethon lepturus | reverse complement strand
GAGTAAAAGTGAGGAAAGTCATGGTTTGAGATAAAGACAGTTTAATAGGCAAAGCAAAAGCCGTGCACGCAAGCAAAGCAAAATAAGGAATTCATTCACTGCTCCCCATGGGCAGGCAGGTGTTCAGCCATCTCCAGGGAAGCAGGGCTCCATCACGCGTAATGGTTTCTTGGGAAGACAGGCACCATAACTCTGAACATCCCTCCATCCCTTCCTCCTCTTCATCCCAGCTTTATATACTGAGCATGATGTCATATAGTATGGAAATACCTCTTTGGTCAGCCTGGGTCAGCTGTCCTGCCTGTGTCCCCTACCAGCTTCCTGTGCACCCTCAGCCTTCTTGCTAGCAGGCCATCATGAGAAGCTGGACTGTCCTTGACTACTTAGCAACAACTCAAAACATCAGCATGTTATCAACATTTTCTCATCCCAAATCCAAAACATAGGCTCACATGAGCTTCTGTGAAGAAAATTAACTCTATCCTGGCTGAAACCAGGACAGCTGCTCAGGGTGAGGAGGTAGAGAACTGGGGAGCGAAGTTGAGCCTGGAAGAAGGGAGGGGTGGGGGGAAGGTGTTTTAAGATTTAGTTTTATTTCTCTTTATCCAACTCTGGCAATAAATTAATTTTTCCCCGAGTCAAGTCTGTGTTGCCCATGATTGTAACTGCTGACTGATCTCTCCCTGTCCTTATCTCAACCCACAAGCTTCTTGTTACATTTTCTCTCCGCTGTCCAGCTGAGAAGGGGAGTAGTAGAGTGGCTTTGGTGGGCACCTGGCATCCAGCCAGGCTCAACCCACCACAGTAGTTTGAGAATAGGGCTGATCACAGAGCCTAGGTCACACAGTAACTGTAACAAACACAAATACAAATAGTTCCTTCAGGCTTCAAAAGATGGTTCTACTGCAGCTACTCAAGATGAATTGCAGTCAGTGAAAAAGCCCCTTTTCTAGTGACTCTGCTCTTCCCAGAATGAAATCCAGACTCTCTCTAGGTGATTTCTACTTCGTCTTCTCAGTGGACCTGAACACCTGGGGAGATATAAAAGATTTAACTGATATTAATGAAAAAGATGTCAGTGTATCAAGGGTGGAGGATAGGATATTTGAAAATAGTGGCACAAGGAAGCCAGTGGAGGGGATTCCATGATCAGTGTAATGAAGTTAAAAAAAAAAAAAGTCAGTGTGGTTTTTATTAATTAAAGGAGGGAAATGATTAGTTGGAAACTGAGTGGAGAAATAACTGAATCTGGATTTTGTGGGGAAATCTAGAGTGAAATATAAGGGAAGAGGAAGATTTGGTGACAATGGTGTGTTGTATCTGAGTTTATCGTGAAGAGAGAATAGAGGTATTAATAGAGGTATTAGCAGGTAAGGCAAGGTGTTAGCTTTGGTTATACCGTGTCAAAGGCTGTGAGGGGAAAAATAGCTGAGAAGAGAAGTGGTCATAACAGGATGGAAGTGGGGGAAATTGTATTTGGACAGAGTTATCTGTATGAAATTTAGCCACTGCAGTCTCTGTAGGAAGTACTTTTAGCTTGTTACCAAGAAACAAATTGCACTGTGTGGCCTACATGAGTGAGCTTAACTTCTTTTTTGCTACTGTGGACAGATATTAGGGGAAACACATGGAAGTCTTTGAGATTTTGGAAGCATAGATATCTGGGAGAATTGCCCTAGCTAGTCTGCCAATGTGACATGTCCTGGAGAGGAGAGGGAGTTAACTACTGAGCCCTGGTACAGCCTGGGAAGTGGGGAGGTTGTTGAAGAGCTGTCAGAAAGGGATCTCTGTCTCCTCTCATTGGGAAGGTGAATGCTAATCAAGGATGACATGCAGCTATGTTTACTCACCGTGAGAAGGTGCCCATATCAAAGAATGGGGCCTATTGCAAAATGATTCTGTTACAGACTAATTTCCATCTTTAGTTCAGTGGCCATGAAAATCTTCACGGAAACAAAACCGTTCTCACTGTAAGAGAAATTGCAAGCTGTAGGTTTGGTTTGATTAGACTTTGAACAAATAGCTTGGCTTTACTGGATTCATATGAATGTAGAGCAGGGTCATGCACTGTTGCAATGGCAGAAGCAATTAAGCTATTTTTATTTCACAGTATTGAACTTACTATTTTGGAGAAGAGACTGAGGCCTTCTGGAACATGAATTGACTATGTCCGTTATCACTAAATGCATTGTCTTCATGCAGTTTCTAATACGTTCTAGTTCTACATCACAGGTATTAGATTGCTGGTGCTTGGATGACTGAAGAAAATAACAATCTTAAGACAGCACTCCCCAGAATGGTGTGTCTCTTCAGCACAATTGTTGCCATATTCTTGGCCATTAGTATTCTTGCTCTTGAAGCCAAGCTCACTCTATTCGGTGTTAGTATCTTACACCTTCTGGAAGTGGCTAAAATTAGGAAGGGGAGATGCGTAGAAAATGAGAAAAAGAAATTAAGTTCTCTAGGAGTTTGTCTGCCATTAGAGTAACTATTGTTCCTGTGTCCATGAAGATGGGAACATCCCTACAAGCTTCTTTGTATCAAATTGAGCAACTGACCACACACTGAATTTAGTCAGACTTATTTTCCAGTACCTGTACACACCAGATTTAACTGCTAAACATGGGTACATGAATTACATGCATGGAGAGCATGGTGTTAATGGGGTTGATATGTATATTATAGTTACTTTCTGCTATGTAAGTTTCTTCTGTTGGAACTTGGCTTGTTTGCACAGCTAAATGATAAGTGCTAATTTGTGTATAACTGAAATGTATATCTGCTTTGAAAATACAGACTTTAAAAGCCACATGAAAAATTACAGAGTACCTGACATGATTTTTTTTTTTTTTCCCCCCCCTGTGGGCTGGTTTAGAAAACTCAGTTTGCAGTGGAAAAGCAGCTGTTAAATATAGTTACAAAACTCACTAATATGCAGTGAACCTTCTTTCTAACTTGGAAGCTCATGCATATGGATTAGATGGTGGCAGATGACTTTGTGTGCTAGCTCTTCTTCTCTACCTCATTATGTATTTGCGAATTGCAGCAGCTAGTGTCATTTGCAGATTCAAGAGTCAGTGTAGCTTTTGCTCAAGAAAATTGCCAGCCCCTTACTTCTCCTTTGTCTCTTTGCTACTTGTTAGGTTTTAGGTAGATTTGCTTTTCACCCATGAAGCAATAATTTAATTTTCAACACTACATATGTATTTTAATCCCACTGACAATTTGCAACATGCTAATTTAGAGTGGAGCCTTTTCCCCATTTCTGTTTTCAAGGACCCTGAAGGTCTATTAAACTGTCTTTGTAGCTGTGTGAATACAGCTACTTCATTAGCACAAAGTGTTCAGAATACAATGTGAAAGGTCAGGTGTACAAGGCTTTCCTGATAGCATTTTGGGAAGGATAGGTTTTATTTGGAGGGGGAGAGAGAAAGGGATGGAACTGAAAAAGGAATTTTTAAATGCAGAGTTTACAACCACAGCTGTAGAACATTCATGTAGAATGAGAACGTGTTGGATAGGTAGGCTGCTGTTACAATACATCTGTACAAGTAGTTACTGCAATGCATTAAATGTACAGCCCAGATTACTGTTTTCTGTCAGAAGGTATGCTCACAAACAAGCTACATTAGTCAAGGTCACCTGTGCAAACGGTCGTTAACAACTGGTTACTTAGAGCAGGAGCTTTTCCACTTGCAAAAGCGCTTTCCTGGCATAGGAGGCATTATTGGTTGTGATCTGAGAGAGATCAAAAGGAATAAAAAAAAAATTCAAATGAAAATAAAATTAATATGGTGCATATCTATAGCACCTTACTTAAGACTGTCAGAATGCCATACAAGTTACATCTGGGACAAAGATGCTCCTTCAAGTACTGATTGGGAATCTTCTGATGGGGAAGAGGAGGAACAATTTTCCTTCAAAGTTTTTGTATCTCAAAAATCTGACTGACTTCCAGTCTCCTCTGTATGCAAGTAACACCTTCTAATGCTTTTGAAGTGTTCAAGACTCTTGTACCTTGTGACTCTGGCTGCAGTGTTTGGAAGACACAGTTTAAGTCCTTGCTTTGCTTGCTTCAGGACTAAAAAATGGGCGGAACGGTCTTGGTGACTATGCTGAAGGTTATTTTTTATTCCATCAGACTTCAACCAGAATTTCCATCTTGAATATGAGAGGAGTCTTCACTGGAAATTGATAGTTTTTGAGGAAAGTTTTGTTTTGTGTGGAAGAACATCAGAACCCCCTCGAACCGCCAAAAGTGCTTTTGACTTTATTTCAAGTGTGCTGAGAATACCAGGCTTTGGCTTTATGCTGTCATTGTACTCCATTGAGTTGACCCTAGTGTCTAGCAAAAAAACACGTTTACTCTGTAGAGCTTAACTGAAGGAGAACCTGAGCGCTGAGAGGCTGCAGGACAGGTAGGAAGCCGCTGGGTGGCAGATGAGACTAAACCACGCAACAGCTCAGCAAGTGGCATTGCTTGGTCTTGTGCTCACAACAGGTTCCGGGAAGATCAGACAGAATGTACCCAAGCTCCTTGCTGATATCTTCTACCGGATTTGTCAGGGACTAGAAAAGCAGAGAGGAGGGAAAAGATTACTGTAGACCTAGTAATAGAACCAAGTATTCAGCAGTCCAGCTTGAAGTACTACACTAGAATTGTGTTGAGTCAACATAATCTAGTGCACAGTTACGCAGTGGGTTTTGAATAACATCTGTGTCCAAAAGCAGCATAAGCTCTTAACCATTGTCCTTTTTTTTTCTATTTGCTTCTTATCCAAAAGGTAAATTACTGGCTACTTTAAAGAGGTGAAATGGGAGAAAGATCTCTGATTATTTTTTGTCCCCTTCTCTGGTGTACTGAAAACTTAAATATTTGTGTTTTTCTTCAGTAAGGCAGTAGCATATTCCTTTTTTCTTGTTGTGTGTGGGGCATCTTTTATACTCTGAACTTTACTGCCTCTCACCTCACTGTATCTGTGACAAGATTATGTTGGTACCCCAGGTTTATAGCTTTAAAAATAGTTAAAAATAAATTTACCAAGTTGGCAGTGGGGCTTTCTGAGGGAAGAGCTCTGCGTTCATCTCATGCTTTGTTTGCTAGATTGGTTTCAATTAGGTTTTCTTTGATTTATAGTCAGTGATATTTGTGCTGTGGTTGACTCTACAGCTCATGACTTCAGGTCTCTGCATCTCTGTAATGCCAGCAAATTCCCAGCTAGCAGCTCAGTTGCCCACCATGAACAGGGAGATGAGATGAGGTGTGTGGCTGCAGCCCTGTGGGGGACTTGGATGAGGGCCACACGTTGGTGGAAGAGCAGCCTTGTCCCCTCTCTTGCTCCCTGTGCTGTAGCGTGGACTGGAGCACCCAGCATACTGCTCTTGAGTTGTGTTAAAGCTTCCCCTTTAAGTTACAGTGAACCTCTTGAGCACATCCTCTGTGAAAATTTACTTGTTAGCATAAAAAAAAACCCAGAGCAACATCTGGTAAGTGAGCAGCAGACAGCTTGTTATAATGTCAGTAATAAAGTCCAGTTATTCTCTTCTGAGTATCAATGAATAATCTAATTTCCTGCTGTATTGACAAATACAGTTAATTGTCTAAAACTGAAGTATGGAGGCTATGTGGCTGGTTAACAGCAACTGCCTGGAGACTTGAGGCTTTGCAGGTTTGGCAGGAATAACATTTTTTTTTTTAAGACCATGCAGATTCCTAGATGACAGCATACAGAAATCAAATAGCAGGGTAAACATAAAAAGTGCTAGTCACTGAAAAAGGAGGGTGTTACAAAACAATTGTTTGCTTTGTATTTTGAAACTCTTGCCAGTGTAAACTTAACTTTCTAAAGCAAGCAAGTGGGGGACAGTGTCAATGAGCCTATGTTCTCCTTTGCCGGTAGAGTCTGGGAGATGCATACATTCTTCTTGTTCTGGAAATGTAATTTATGGCTGAGACTGTTCTCTGGTTCATAAAGAGCATGGAAATCATTCACCGAAGACCTGAATGCTCTGCCACGTGATTCCTTTCATGTTTAGAGTAAAGCTTATCTGCCATGTGCTAACCCTTCTTCTCCTCATGCTGCAAATTAAAGTAATTAGCAAACAAAAGCCAGCTTGTAGACTTTCCATTGAAGCTGCAAAAGTACAAACAAAGAAGCATCAAGGCACTTTTTCTTTCTTGTTTAAACATTACAAATGTCATTGATCATTTTACAGAAATAATCTTGGAAGGTTAA
>NW_010561035.1:8818-88003 GCF_000687285.1 Phaethon lepturus | reverse complement strand
AAGAGTGTGAAAGCCTAGGCAGTGAAAAACCATTAGGGTGAATGTTAACGCAAGTACTCTGATTGTCACTGGTAGTGATTCAAGCAAACAAGACACTTTACTGTAGCTTGGCTGAAGAATATTTCTATAATACAGAGAAATGAAGTGTGTAGCATAGTAAATGTGCTCTGAAGAGCCATTTCCTAGAAGCCATTTTTGTCATAGCCCACCGTTAAACAAAGTGTGGTTGCTGCGTCCTGTGCTTTTGTGCTGGGACTTCCCATTCTTCGCTGTGAGCTACAGGAATGTGGGATTCCTGTTGGGACAGGAAACCTTCCAGGAAGGTGTAGATACTAAAGAAAGCAAAGAGTTACTTCTTTGGTTATGCAGAGTTTTGCTTGAAATAGCAGCCCAGAAAACAGATTGTGATTGTTGCTCCAGAGGTAATTTAGGTTCAGATTTGTCTGGGAGAACAACTCAGTGGCTGTTTGATTTCTAGCCCCTCGCCCCACTTTCTCCACCACCCCCTCCCCCCCTCATTAGGAGTTGAGAGGTTTTGTGGATGGGTTTTTGTGTCAGATTAAAATCTGACAGGTTGTTTGAAGGTACTTCTCTTTCACAGTGACTTGTTTTGCTTGATTTACTGCATTATGGGCAGCTGTACCACTGTCTTTCATTTTCTATAATTTTTTACTTTTTTTCTTTTAGTGCCTTTTGTTCTCGGCTGCATTTAAAGGCTCTGATGCTCAGCAATGCTGAGCTCCTGCACCATGTTACAAAGAGCAGGTACTGCAAAACTTACAGGCTCCGGTTCTACCAGGAGCTGGCTGGATACTCAAGTGCCTTTAATGAGTTAGAGCTGTATTATCTCTGTGTTGGTCAGAGCAGGTTGCAGTGAACAGGGTGTGCTGACCCCACGTGCTGTTACACCCCTCTTTTGAAGTCTGCTGTGCTGTAGAGATGGATTTGTCTGTGAGGGCTCTGTTATTTGGCTCGTGACAGGCTGACTCACGAGCCCCATAAGGTAGGATAAATGGCAAGATTCACACATGTAAATCAATCATCTGTGGGCCTAAAGATTGGGTTTCTCTCAAGACAGTGTGTGTTGCCATTTCCTCCAGTGCCAACAGTGCTGATTAAGCTCTGAAAAACTGAGTGTGGAAAAAATACAGCACTAGTACTTTCTCCATGAATAAAACATGTTTTTATGCAATAACTGTTTTTATGCCTCAGCTGGGGTTGAACTTGTTTTTACAGGTCAGACTCTTACAAATGTCACAAACACGGAAATTTGTGCATAATTTCTGTATAACTACATAAATAACCTAATTACCAGTCCAGATTTTCCACTTTCCTTTGGCATTAAAGGCGGCTATGAAATACAGCAATTTTTCAGTGAATATAAGTCCTTATTATATTTGTACTTCTAGTTAAATGAGTCATGCAGTCAGGCAGTGGATAAGAAAGTTTGAGAGAAGGAGGCAAAACTATTTCTCTACGGTGTCATCCCTATCTTCATTGTATGAGTCACGAATTAAAAAAACCCATGAAACTGGCTCCATCTGTTCAGCAAGGGTCCTTCATCGGGAATAAAGATGTGGAAAACAATCCTACCCCACTGAGTTGCAATACAAATATTGCTGTGAGTGTGGATGTTTTGAAATCATCCTTTCCTGAACTGCAGCTCAAACAATCTATGCTCTAGCAATGATTTTTTCAAACTCATCTCTGATGAAATTTGCAGGATTTTGGATCTACCTGACCTCTTGTTCAATGATGTTTTGTTTTTGTTGTGGTTGTTTGTTTGTTTGGGTTTGGTGGTTTGTTTTTGGTTCTTTTTTTTTAAATTACAGAGTTATTGATACTGAGAAGAAAGTGTTGAGATTAAAAACGAAAGTGAAAGACAAAATATTCTTCAGGTAGCTTAAACCACCTTATCTCCCTCTCAAGAATTGCTTCAGAAAGAGGGTACTTTCCTTCTCTAACCCTTGCAGCTGATCACCAAAGGCTGCAGTATTTTAGAGGCCAGATGCATCAGGACAGCAAGAATTTGTGGAGGTTAAGAAGACTTAGAATGATAACCTTGGCCGTGAGGAGGAGAAAGACATGTAATTATTACAGGCAAAGCGGAAAGGAAACTGCGGTAAGGTTACAGTTTGGGGAGGGCAAAGAAAACGACAGGAACAACAACAAAATCCTTTATGAAATGCTTGAGGTAGCTTCATTTGACAGGGAAACTCCCCTTACGATTGTACCTGAGGTGTCTGAGGGGTAGCTGGTCTGATCTTGCTGGGAGACTGTTCAGTTTAGCCTCTGACCCTACTGTCCGTTCTCCCATCAGCTCTCATGAGACTATTTGCAGGGAAATGTTGTCTTCCTGTGCACTACAGACTCTCAACTCGTTCACCTTCTGAATACCCTTGCCAGCGTATTGGTGTGCTGCAAGAATGGCTCTGCTTTGGGATGTTGCTGCAGCCCTGGAAATGGAATGCCATTCCTGCCACCCGGTCCCAGCGCACCCTTGGTCCCAAAGAGACTTGCAAGAGGAAATGTCTTTTTGTGTTCTTGTCTTTTAGCCTAGTAAATGTCATGCCCATACTTGGGTTTCATAAAGGAAAACTGCACTAGTCCCCTTGCACTGCCAGCTCTGAGATATTTCTCTTTCTCTTTATTTCTCTCTGGATCATTCAGCTATTAAGGAGGTGTGAGGACATAGTTAAACAAAAAATTTCACATTAGGTGGAGTGTTAACAGAAGGGTCATCCTGTTTTTGGGTGCCTATTTCCTGACATACCCAGATGTTCTCTGAAATTCTGGTAGAGATACAGATCTTTTCCCTGGCATTTCTTGTGACCCAAAGCTTAATTAGGATGTTTATGTTTTAACATCTACATTTTTAGAAATGTTAATTTCCCTTGGGCATGGTTTGTTGAAGACATCTCCTGTCTAGATGGCAAACAGAAGCGTTAATGAAGTGTTAATGATTGCTTTAGTATTTAACTTGGCGACAAACAAATAACTATCTTGAAATAAATGCTGCCTTTCCCTGGAGTAGAGTGGGTCAGAGTGGGAAGGCTTGGAAAGGAGGTAAAAGGATTATATGCAGCCTTTACTCTATAGGTTTTCATTTTACGGGACAGCTTTTTTTTTTTTTTTATACCTACTATGCTTGACGCTACAGGTTGCAGATGTGTGTAGTCTGTATGCACGTGTGAGTAATGCCTGTAACTTGCTACGAGTTTGTAGGAAATACTGTCACAATGAGAGCTAACTTCTCTGACTTGATGGCAGGTTTGTGCTGCTGAGGTGAAATTCGTGGGATATTATGATAGCAGGATAATGCACAAATGGGAAATGGGGGTAAAACCATAGTCTGCATTACCAAAATGAGGTTGTTTCAGAAAACACTGCCACCTCTTCTGTGTTTGAATTTAATTCACATTTGTCTGGATGTCACTTAGACTTGTACAGTGCCAAGTGAGAAAGGAACTATAGGGGATCATTACAAGAAGTCGGGGGGGGTGTGGAGAGACAGAAAGAACCAGGAAAGAGAGAACTGTTCAGAATTTCCTACTGTTGATTGTTAGTTTTAAGAAATTTATTTCTCTAAGTTAAATACTGCAAGAAGACGGACTATACAAATTAAATCTGTTAGTGACAAAGTTGAACTGGAAAGTGTTGTTGCAGAGAAGTACAGAAAAATCATGCAAGGGGTCTTCGATTGCTCTGCAGCCTTAAAAACAAACCTCCACCTAGTCCGGGGCCATGAACTTAGTGATGCATAATAGGAGCTCCTGCCTGGGGCAAATATTGTCTTTTTCTCAAAACTGGACCCAGTTAAAGAAGAGCAAAAGCAGCTTTAATGCCTTTGCAAACAGTGATAAAGCTGGTCCTCCACTGAATACAAACAGCAATCGGTTCAGAGGAGACTCATGGGAATGGAGGCAACTGGCTAGTTTGGGGTCTTGAGAGAGCATGTGGAAGCTGGCAGATGGGTTTGAGTGACTGCGGAAGTGAGATTTGTCCTCTGCTGCTTCCTTCATGGAAACAATTACTCTTTTTAAAAAGCTAGTATCAAGTGTTGGGGCTCAGGGACCCTGTAGGACCTTTCCAATTTTTTTTATTCTGTGATTTTTATTCTGTTGCTTTTTGTGATGTGGTGCCCTCTTTGGAACAAAGTCTCTGCGCGAGCTGCTTACTGCACCTGGCAGACTTGGATATAAATCTCATAACATCAGGCAAAAGCGCTGATGAATCGGAGACCATGAGTGAGTCCTACATGGGCTGCAAGTAGCTTGCTTTTAAAAAGCTCTGAGCTAATGTATGGCAAAAATCATCAAATGCTATGATGGCAAATACATAAAACATTTTACAGGTTCAGGAGAAAACTGGCAACTGCATATTGGCACAGAGCTTCAAAGGGATGAGGGACAGTGCATTTCAAACAAGGTGCATTAAATCACCCCACCTGGCATTCTGTTAAACTCATGTTGCTTTTCTTCCTATGAGTGTTTTCCCTAAAATGTGTTGTGCTGTGTATTTGGCTGCATTAGGAATAGAAGCTGCTTAAACGTGCCAGATTCCCAATAATCCTTAGTTTAGCCTGAGATTCACTTGACCAAATATGGATTAACTGCTCACCATGTAGGTGTCTATCTCTGTGCTAGTCACCTTAAGCTGTCACCTTTTTGCATTTTAGTGGGTAAAGTCAAGGGAGTCCAGAGCACGTTTTGCCCATGTGTATGTTCATCCTTTTGGTGACACAGGTTATGAGTTAAACTCCTCTTGTGTAGGCTGTGTGCATCTGTACTTGTGGCAGGCAAGTAGATTTGCAGGTGTGGTGGACTGTGCCTGAATGTCTAAAGTCAGAATTTCTTGAGGGTCATCTCACCTCTCTTTTCAGCATGGCCGGACAAACGGTAATGGTGTGAGCAATCTTTCTGCATTTTCTTAGCCTCTACTTTTGGTGAAGTGTTTTAAATGACACAAAATGTGTCATGGTTTAGTATGGAAAAAATGAATAGCTTGTCAAAAAGCTGCTGATTTCTAAGGATAGATAAAAGGCTTTTCTATTACTCGGAGTTCCAGCCTTTCCATGTATGGAGATGGTGCAGCATCAGAAAGTAAACACGTTGAAGATTTCCAGGTATGTACTTGGAAGCTGGTGAGCAACCATTTGCTTAGATGTGCTGGTTTTCCATCAGAGAGAACAGAGCAGAAATACAGAATGGGTAAATGTTTGCAGGAGGAAGATAAACTTGTTGATGTGATGAGTGCTTATCATGAGTTGGGTGACAAGGGCAGCTAGCATATGTCATAGAAAATATTTCTGTTTTCTCTGCAGTTTACGTATGTATCTTAGCTAAGCGCATCAGAGCCTTAATTCAGATACAATAACTCTGCCTCACATTGCTTCATGCTGGAAAAATAGACCTTTTTCAGTGAACTAGAATGAACAGATGCAACTGCAAACAGCTAGCAGATGTTAGAAGCAAGTGAGCAGGAGTCAGCTTGATGGGCCTGCCTGAGGGGAGCCAGCTCTCCCTGGAATTAAGAGACAGGGAAGGAGCTGAGGAGGTTTTCCCTGAGGAGATGGCAAACTATGCTGGAATGACATTTTTGGCTTTGAACAAGGTCCCATTAAATTCCAGAGATCTCTTCTATTGCCCTTTTTTTAAAAAAGAATCTGAGCATCTTGTGCTTGTTGTGTTTGGCAGCCCCCGTGAGATGCCTATCTTGGATATATATTTAGGGCATAAGAATGGCCAACAATTATTCTTCATAGTGTCCAGAAGCTATCTGATATCTAAAAAGAAAGTAGTGGCTTTTCTGTCACTTCTTTGCAAAACTGGAGTGGATGCGTGAAGGTGATAAATAGGAATAGGGCCATGTGAAAAAGACAGCGGCAAGAAAAACAGTCCCAATTTCTTTCTCTGCAGCTCTGAAAGAGATGATTGTTCCCACCCACCAATTTTGTAGAAGTTCTAAGAAATCTCTGTGAAGGGGTGAACTACTGGATTACAAGCTGAAAACTACTGTCGTGGACAAGGTACTTACAATAATGCAGGCTCCCTGGTTTGGTACTCTATATGTGGTTTTACACATGGAACATTAAGAAACTCGGTAACTTGCAGAAACCTATTTTCAATCTGCTTGTGAGACCATGCTGCACTGTTGTGCTGCTCTGTGTCTTGGAAACAAGATGTTACGAAGAACTAGTTACTCTAAAAAAAAAAAAAAAAACAACAAAACAAAACAAAAAAAACACCACCACCCCCCAAAAAAACCCCACAAACAAAAAACCCCCAACATTAATTAGGAAAATCTGACTGTGTAAAGTGGAAGAGTGTAATAGACTTCAGAGCTGGTAGTTTGCCTCTGTGCTATTAAATACAGATGATTTGGGGACTGGGTGGAAAAGACATTGTCATTCAACCTGGGAGCCAAAGCTTCTGATGTTGTCAAAGGAGAAGGTAGCTTAGAGCATGGGACTTGTAATCCCTTGTGGGGAGTTACAACAGGAATTGGAATAGCTGAGGTTGGAAGGCACCTCTGGAGATCTAGTCCAACCCCTTCCTTCAAAGCAAGGTCAAGCAGAGGTTTTTCAGGCCTGTGTCCAGTTGGGTAATGACCATCTCCAAGAGTGGAGACTCCATAGCCTCACTGGGCAACCTGTTCCAGTGTTCTGTTACCCTTGCAGTACAAAAAGCTTTTTCTTAAGTTTAATACATAAATATGGAATTTCCTGAATTTCAGTTTGTTGCTATCTTGTCCTGCCACTGGGCACCACTGAGAAGAGTCTGGCTCCCTCTTTATTAAAAATGCATGTGCCACCCCGCCATATTTGTACACGCTGATCCCCCTGAGCCTTTTCCACGCTGAACAAGCCCAGCTTTCTCAGCCTCTCATCATGTCTGATGTTCCAAGCCCCTCATCTTTGTAGCTATTTGCTAGCCTTCTTCCAGTATATCCATGTGTCTCTCAGAACTAGACCTGGCACTTGAGATGTATTTCAACAGCACTGAGTAGAGATGGGAAGGATCGCCTCCCTCAATCATCTGTTGAGTCTAAAGATGAATGTATGGATGAATGAATGCTTTCCACACCACCAGCTTCCTGCCCCAACTTGGAGTGGTGCCTGAATGCTTTTTGCGTCTCTAGGCAAATATGAATGCCAGATGAAGTGGACCTATTTTTGCAGTTCCCAAAAAATAGCGTCCTTTCCAGAAAGAGATATTGTTCAGGGTATCTCATGCCATAAAGTTTTTTCTTAGACTGATAACCTCTTCCTCAGTGTGCTACCTCTTGTGAAGCATCTGGCCTTCCATGCATGTTGTATAGGAAGGGAACCTAACTGAGGGCTGTGACCCTCTTTTGGGGCTCTAGGCATGCCTGCACCCCTGTAGGGACAGGCACCCATGTTGGTTTGCCAACCCTCAAGAAGTGCAGTAGCCCTTCTCTATATCACAGGGTTGTTCTGGAGGTATGCTCGTTAAATGAGCTCAGAGGAGAGAGAATAATGGCAACTATGTATGTATATGTTACATAGAATAAAGGCCCAAATAAAGAATATAAAACAAGATCAGCCAGACATCCACTGCAGCTCTCACTCTTCTAGTGAGTGAGCCCCCTCATAATGGTGGCATGGTATTTGACTAGAGGTTAGTTATTGTAAATGGAGAGGGCGAAAAAGAGGCTGATCAATATTATGCTTGCCATCAGTTAAACCAGTCAGTAGAAATAGAGGAGAGTACTATCTAATATCAGCCGTACTTTATTTTTAAAACAGGAGAAGTGTTAAGTCTGGAGAACACTGGCATTACATTATTATTAATGAATAAGCAAGGGGAGAACTATTCCCGCAGCAGGATCTAGCGTGAGCCTAGCTTAGCGCTGTATGAGCCTAGCTTAGTGCTGGCATTTCATTTACAGCCCAAGAGCCATTGCATGTCTTCTGAGTAATTGAAGTGACATTAACAGTCCTTACCACTGAAAAAAAATCTTGTGCAAATCTCTGGGGAAGAATATATTAATGGTTTGGCATTAAAGCTATACCGAGTCTAGCCTAGCTGCCCTGCTTTGACTTGTAGTGGTGGCTGATGTTAAGATATTGAGCAGGTTTGGTTTTTTTTTTTTTTACTGTCACTTTATTGTAGTTGATGTTAGAAATTCCTGATCCTGTGTTGATAGCATTTAATGCTATCTGCAACGGTAGCTTGATGCAGTATGATCTGTGAAGTCCAGATGATTTTCATGACATTGTGCATCTTGTGCACGAGATTTGCATTAAAAGCAGAGAGTAGTTTCCAGAGCAAAATTAGATACAATTAGATATCTTCTAGGAGTTTTGCCTCTCAGCGTGATTGGTTACCAGTAGGACAGGACTTTACAAGCTCTTAAGAACATAGAGGTTGGATCTGCCATACTGTCTGCACCCAACTGTAAGTACTGTTCCTTGTGGGGTGATATGGAGGGGCCTGGGTGAAGGAGATGCTACTGCTTCCTCTGAGTCACTGCTATAAGGCCCATGCAACCTTTCTGAGAGCAGTTTTCTTCGTTTAGGTGCGTACTGCTGCTTCATTTCCCTACCATCAGTCTAAGGCAGAAAACATCCCTGCTATAATAAGTAATATGGTATTTTTTGGGTGGAGTTTTCCTATGGCATTTACAATTTGAGCATAAAATTGGTTTTCTTTCAGAGCTCTTACTTTCTGTAAGTGCCTTTGCAGGCTGCAGTGAAGTGGTATTTTGTAAAAGGGTAACATTTTTGATTGGGGGGTGATAGAAGTTTTGTCCCCTTAGCATGGCAACAATGTAGTGATCTTGTTGCCTCCAGTAGATTAGTGGCAAAACAAGTGGTACACAGAAATAGCTAATCCTGTTTAGTCTGTTTTGCACCCTCTTTTCCCACTTCTTGAAGAACGATTCCTTTTAATAAAGGTCAGTTCAAACACCCAACTCCTAAAGGTAGAAATTGTTGAATAAATTGTCTTTTGTCTGCAACGGAATATGAAGTCATCTGCTAATCTATGTGGAAGACTGTAGGGTGGCACGTGCATCATTTCGGTATATAACTTCATTTCCAAGCATATGAGCAGAAACTTCTAATGCTTTCAGCATTCTGTGTTGTGCATTCAGCTAAGGCTTGCATCTGGGTTGGTTACCACAAGCTGTGGGAAGAAAGAATGAGTTGATTTCTGATTTGAGTGTAGTAATAAACTAGGCATTCCTAATAGCTTGGCTTTGTCTTGTATAGAACTGCCAAATCTGCTTATTGTCAGCTTCTGTATTTCTAGGCTTTGACCAAACACATTTTCAGGGGTTGCAAACAATTGAATTAAAATCCACAGGAAATCCAGGTTTGGTATTTCTGTCTGGTCTTGACCATATTAGTGCAAGATTGGTAAATACACATGTTTAATGTATCTATGTGTAATTCCGGACTCCAGCTGTTATGATACACCTTTGGGGGAAACAAAATATCCAAAATACAATTCTCACCTTTTTATCTGCTATCTATCGGTGACTTATTAGTATGGAAAATGTGCAACAGTACTGTTATCACAGTGTCTTGAGCAAAGATGAGCTGTTACGGCAGCACCAACACAAGTGTGAGTGTGATAAAGTATGCTTATTAAATGAGCAGATGATGTGAAACTGGGGAAAACATTGTGTTTATACAGGATTGCTCTGTCTATAACAGATCTGAGTAATGCCAGTCACTCATTCTGTCCTCACAAAGGTTACTGTTTCCTTTGTTTCAGGAAGGGCTCACATTTGAATCAGTGTAACCATCTGTGAAATGATCAGTCTTAAAAAACAAACAACAAAAAAACCCCAACACCCCCCCCCAAATGTTCCTCCCCTATTCCAAATAAAAGTTATTCAAAAACAGTTTTGATTTGTGTATGACTTGTATATATTCATGCAAAAATCCATCTATAAATAAGAATAGGTAGATATGGTTTAAAAATTTGCTATATACTTCTGATGGCAGATCTGCCAATGTGGTAGCTCTTGGTAAGGCATAAGGGTGATGCTGGGAAAAGAACTGTCAGCTGATGTTGGTGATGACTTAGAGCAATTCTACTACTGACAAAATTCATGTAATCTATGCCCTTGGTATCGGTAAGGCTGTATTGGGGAAAAAAAAAACCCAAACAAAAAAAGCCAACACAACCCCCTAAACAAAAAAACCCCACCACCCACCCAAAACCCATTCCAAAAAAACACTGCAGGCTAGCTGAAAATTTTCTTCCAGGCAGGGAGAGCTTTTAGCTGTTTGATATCCCCAGGGTCTTCTGATGAATGAAGTCTTCCGATGAAGCCTCCCATGTAGGAAAGAAAGGATTAAAGGTCATTGTAATTGGTTAAATGTAGAACAACAGATGGGGTCCTCTAACCTTGTGCTGGGGCTGAAGTAGCTTTTAACAATTTTGGGTGCCAGGAAACTATAGAAGCTCTTTCCTTATGCTTCCTCCTTATTTTGGTCCCACAGTGAGAAGATTAGGCTGAAAGATTGAGTACTGGGGACAAAAACTTCTAATACAGGACGTGTTGTTAGGATTGGATTTTTTCATACAGATGTAGTAGCTTTAACTTTTGAGAGCACAGGCTAGTGTAGAAATAGATGAAGAAACAATGAAAACGGATGTTTGCATAACTCTTCTGTCTTCAAGTTCATCTAATGCTAGCGCAAATCTGAAGCGCTAGTGCAAATCTGAAGCTCTCCTTTTGGAGGAGAGAAGGAAAAAAAATTAGAGGTAGCCCTTAGAGATCCTCCCTTCTGATTTTTGTTTAGTTTTGTTTCATGTCGCAATATACTAGTACGAGGTTTCTTGTCATTTCTAGAAAAGCTGAAAGTTTATTATGTGTCCTCTTTACAGCTCTCTATTTTCTGTAATTTTGGAAATTGAACAAAAATCCAAGTCCAAAGGAAATGGAGTTTGTACTTCCACAAGGCAATTTTCTGGTCCTTATTTAATTTTTAATTATATACTGTAGATAAATTGTGATTTGTGTTTCTTGTTTGCTGTACAAGAACAAAAATCTGGTACTAGTATTTAAGCTATAGCTATGTTCTATGATTAAATATTATCTGTCATTCTGCAATTAGGAAAGGTACCAAACACAGAAAGGAATACAGAAACTGAATTAAAAGACACTAAGGGATATATTGGTAAATGCTGCAAGCATCTGAGAGGTGAGTCTCCAGGAGACTGGAGAGTAAATAAATGTTTGCAGTGACCTTACAGAGGGGCTTGCTATTTTATCTTATTTTTGCCTTTAGGTCCTGGTGGCCAGGAAGCAGTCAATTAAGACAACTAAATCCTACACATACTATCTCTAGTAGCCTTTACCAGTCACTCCAGTGGAGTCAAGATCATAAACTGTGTTTACTAAGATGAGGTAAAGTGTGCATTATCACTAAAATAAAACATTATCAAGTCTCTCTGGTTTGCCTTGCTATTGATAAGCATTTCACTGAAGCGTCAGTGACTGTTGTACAGTTTTTCATGCTTTTTGTGCTCATGGAGCTTCTGTTAAATGCGGTGTCTTACCATGAAGTCTAGGTAGTAGGAATCCTGATTTTCCAGAAGGTATTGATCTTGGGTGGTAGCTTGGGTGAACTCAAAGGCATTGGGACACTTAAGCATAATTGCTATGTAGAATAAGTTCTCATTGCCTGTAAACATAAAACTTTATAAATTACCTATATGGTGCCTTCTAAGAATAGATGGGTTAAAAATACATTAATACTTCTTAAATATAAAAGTCCTGACCAGGGAAATGCTGGGACACTTCTCTGCTGTACAGACATGTGTGTTACAGAAGTACAAAGCTTCTTATCTTCAAAAGTCATAAACAAGCTGCTTTAAAGGGGATTCTGGTATATTTTGAAGAACAGTTGAAAAATACCCATGTAACCTCTATCTGTTATACCTTTAAAAACAACAGTGTCTACCCTCCTAAAGCCTCCCAGCTTAGCTGTTCCAGCATGCTCTGCTTCCGGTAAGGAAGTGTAGTGAGTAATAGAGGATATCTACCCACTGAAGTTTGGAACTCCAAAAGAAACCCATCCATTTACTGTGGCCGAAGTGCCACCTGGTGCCCTTGTTTAGCACTCTGAATGCAGTCTGGCCAGACAAAGGATTGGATTGATGCTCCTGAGGAGTTTGAGTGCCAAAGTAAACTGGCAGTGTTTCTCAAGAGCAGGAAGGTAATGTACCATAATTACAGATTTAGTCTTATTTTGGGCTCTTGAAGCTATTAACACTGTATAACTGTGGCCAATGGAAAAAACAATTCAGTGTGCTGCTGTAGGTTTCTTTTTCTGATTATATTCTCAGTTTCACAAAAGCTGTCTCCTCCTTGGTGTTTTATCTTGTGCTTTCCTTTTTCCTTGGGGCTTCATTGAGGCAAATTGGCACAATGCTAAAATACCCTTTGGATGTGATCAAATTACTGTTCAGTGGAGATGAGTCTAAATCAGTAACGTTGCAACTCTGTAGATGTAGCCTTTCTCAAGCTTGAAGGAGTTCTGAAATTCAATGGCTTATTAAGAGTGCTTTGATCTTATTGTCTTATTAAATTTGTGGCAATGTGTGAGCCTTTAAAAAGAGCTAAAAGGGCTTGTCTTTGCTACTTCGAGAGATGTCGTAGTTAGTCAAAGCTAAGAGTCCACTTTTGAGTTGAACTTTCAGCTTTTCATTCCATAAAAGAATTCCATCGACACAACAATTTCTGTAAAAACGGCTAACTAGATGGGTGGGTCTTGTGTTTTCCAGATGCAGCATATTTTCTACACAGTAGTAAACTATAGAAAGAGTACTATAATTTATTAATCATTACAGGGGCACTTTTAGAAACTTAGGATGACATTCAGCCCTTCGAACTAGGAAGTCTGATCCTCAAGTTTCAGTTACCAGCAGTTTTTGGCTCAGTGTCATGAGCATCAGGCTCTGATGAGTGTACAAACAACCTGTAAGGAGTGTGGTTTTGTTTTCTTGGCAACCAGTTTAAGACTCCTATGGACTTTTGCAAGATTTATTGGATACAGCTTTTAGGTAAAACTGGGAATGGACAGTATTCAAGTTGAGATCAGCTGAGGACTATGTAACTTACAGAAATGCTGGGTCAGAATCTGGTTATGGTCAGTATCAAAGATAGCTGAAAAGAAAACCAACAAATTAACTGTGTGTGTTTCTATACATGGTCACCTGCAAAACAGCCCTGGAACAGGATATGAGGAGGAAGTTCAGTAGAAGATATGAGTCTAATTGCATTAGCTGTAGTTCCCTGAAGGATTATGGAGGCATGTGGATCAATGTAGCAATGAAGAAATATCAGGACATTTCTTGGGAGCTTTCCTTTGTTTAGATTAATTTTTAGTAAATTGAAGTGTTCCTGACTTCGCTCCCATATACTGTGCATAACTCAATGCTGCATTTAGATCTTATCATACTTACAAGATCTTTTTCTAGCATGTCTAAGCTTTTACATCTTCTGTTTTACCCAGTGTATGTCCTCTGAGCTGGATATTACTGGTTTTGCATCTCTCTCTTATCTGGAGCTCAACTAAAACTCACTTGACACCCTGAGTGTTCAGACTAGGGAAGACAGTGTTACAGGGGATTGGAAACCTCTGCCAAGGTTTCAAGAATTGGGTGTTTTCTGTAAGTGGAGAGCACTCATCTGCACCACTTTGCTAATTGTAGCTTGTACTGTGATTAAAAGGATCGAGAATGAGAAATTGGAAAGGAAATGAAGCTTAAAAACAAAACAACAACAAGAAGCCCATAGGGTTCCCTAGCAACGGGGATTTATAGAGTTTTCTAGTGTAAGACTGCTTTTTGAGAATTTGCCCAAAAACCAGAATCGATGTGCTGCTTGCCACTTGGGGACATAGGAAAGATATGTAAATTATTTCACTGACCCTGGGCATGATGAGGAACAGAAGGCTGAGAGAGATGCTCTCTAGGGATCATGCACTTTAGACTTCTGCTTTGGATTCTTCAAATGACCTTCTGGAAATATGTTTGCCTCTTAATTATGTTCTATTATATATTGCCTTGTTTATTATTTTTTTCCTTCTCAGAATTTTGTTCTAAAACCTTACACTGAGGTCAGGCTAACTGACCTGTTGTGCTCAGATTACCCTCTCCTGCCTACTCCTCAGACAGGTTCAAATGTAATGTTCTTTACTCAGTGGTACAACCCTTTGTATTGTGGGCATAATATGGAATCCTTCCTACCATTTCTGGGAATTAATTTTATTTTCATGCCACAAATCAGAAGGAAGTACTTAAGTGGTGTGATTCCACCTCTGTGTAATAACTTCCAAATACATACTAGCCACTCAGCCACCTTGTTAATGTGTTTTACTTTATCCTCTTTCATAGCTAAGGGTTTACTTTTGTGGCTGTCCTTTGAGTAACTTTTCTTTCCCCAGTGTTCCTTCAATGGTGCAATGAGCTAATGAGAAACAAATAGTCAGCTTACTGTGAGGCAACTGGAAGTACTCATAGTATTGAGCTTGATCCAATGCCTTCTGACTTGCTATAACTTGTTGCTGGTGCTGAGCTTATATTGTCCCACAGCTCCTATCATGTCAGTCTTGAAAAGATACAAAAACTCATGTCATCTTACAGAAATGCCAGAGGAAAAAAGGTTCCTTAGTACTTGCAGAACTTAATTTCCAGTTCCAGGGTTTGTTTTATACTATTGAGATAAATTTTTTTACAGTCAAGACACAAGTATGGTTGTATCTCTAGGCTGACACCTGCTTCCCTTGAGCAGTAGCATAAGGCAGCTGAGTTTTCAGGAGCATATTTTAAGGCTTTTCTCATGGCCTTTTGTTTAGGTGCCTAGAGAGCAGCTGCGGTCTTCCAGTTGTACGTGCATGGAAGTCCTTGGCATTCCTATGAGGCTCATCCACAAATCTTTCCATTACAAATAGCATTGTGATTACAGTGGTTAAGAAAAAAGTGGTCAGAAGTTTGAGGTATACCTAATGTTTTTTTAAACCCTGTGGCACTGCAAAAACACCTCCTTATATAAATTGCCTTGGTACACGCTGTACACATCTCCTTGTGCTCTAGCTATGAGCGGCAGCCTGTGACTGCATTTTGTTAGCTGACAGCACTGAATACTGACCTAAATTAAAACTTCATATGCATAGGGACAGTGCCACATTCAGCTTCAGTTCATGTGACTATGTAGGATAATGGGTTGCTATGGTAAAAATTGCAGTGATGACAGGCCTTGTGACGTCTAGCTAATACAAGATGGTTTTAGCAAAACGAAGAAAATACATTGAGAGAAATATTAGGCAGATATTTTGGATGAATAATGCTCTTTATACTCAATGAAAGGAAATGCTTTTCTACCTGCATTACTTCTCTTTAGCCAGTGAATCCAAACCAGATGGGGCTCATGTAAACATCTGGCCATTTGTTCTGATCAGTGTGCTCAGAAAAATGGGATCTAATTGACAGAGAAGCATTGTCATTTTGTTTCATGCAGGCAATTTATAAGTTTCCTAAGATTAAGCTGAGTCACAGATGCTCCTGTGAGTGGAAGAATAGTGTGTTTAGAGGAAAAACAACTACGTCCAGGGAGATGTGTTGGTCCTCATTTTTGTTATCCAACTCTTCAAAATCTCCTATTTCTACTCTTTTGAGACGTATGAGATAGAATGTCCCATCAGTTTTCAGGATTTGTAGAAGTTCAGTGAAGCCTAGTGGACTCACACTAGGCTTTATTAGGCATTAAGCTGTAAAGAAGGGGCATACAGGTCCTGTATATGTGGGGGTTTTGTTTGTTTGTTTTTAAGTAAGCTGGGATGAGCCTTATTTTTATTGCGGGATCTTTTTGTGCCTGATTGTTCATGTAGTAGCAATTTAAAAAAAAAAATAGTATTCTACATAGGTACCCTTCTCACTGCTCAGTTTGTCATGCTTACAAACTAAAGTTTTGTGATTATTTTTTGGCTATTTTTGGCTACTTTGTCTCTTTCAGTACAGTTGTTAGTAAACAGTAAGAGAGACGTAGCAGTAAATGTAAACAATTACTATTTTTAGTTCTGAGGAATGAAGATATTGGGAGAAGATTATCAAATAATCAAGTCACAACATAAAACTGCTTAGAAATGCACTAAGGAATTAGTAAAGTACCTGTTGAGAGGGCACCATGATGCTTAGATGAGTTCTTCTGTATTTGACTTGAATGCAGATGTTAAGCCATTTTCTATAAAGAGGATGCTAAAATGTTCTTCATGCTTTGGCAATGGTCAATTTATAAAGTAATAAATTAACAGCCATAAAATGGGTATGTGGGCTGCAAAGTGGTAAATCTACTAGTTGTCTAAGGTGAGGTTTCAGTATTTTTCCTATATCAAATACAGCACATTAAGTACTGCAAACACTGTATTTATCATGTGCAATAGTAGAGTTTTTGAAGGCTTTGTTTTTACTTTTAGGAAGACACTGCCAAAATATTAAGTTGAATTCTACTGTGACAATTGGGGCGGGGGGGCAGGGCAGAAACTGGTACTGATTGAGCCCACTGGAGAGAAACTACAACTACACACTCATGGCTGTCTAGACCTCTGATTTTCAGAGGTTTGTTCAGTGCCATAACTTGAATTTACAGTGCTACATGTAGTCACAACTATTCTCACTCCCTCTTCAGAAATGCTGTATGGCCACTTAGTAAGGATGGCTGACAAGTGGGCTAGTTTTCTGCATCTGATTTTTCTGTAGTCAATGCATATGCTGATTTTTCCCTTTCTCCTAGGAGCTTAATGCTTACAATGCCACAGAATTCAGATTTCACTGACATCTATTTGTGTTTTTATTAACCCTTCTCACATTAGTCTTATGCCTCTCTATGTCCTACCAATAACAAAATTGTGAGCCCAAACTGAGATGTAAATCTAGATGAGCTTCCTGGCTTGGCTACCATGTTGTAGCTCAGCAGAAAATGGGTATGAAACTTGCTTGAGTCTGTTAGAGAAGTTTATTGGCATCGATAAAATGGAGTAAGAGCAGTATAGCATTTAAAGGATATTTATTATAATTTTCATTCACCTGTTAATCCCTTTTTTTCTGAACATAGCTACCCATAGGCTCAAAGTATGATGTCCTTTTTTCTTTTTGAAAGGATGAAAAAAACCTTGCACTTGACAGTTTGTTTAAAGTCTGAGCTGATTTCCTGTTTTGTGAACTCTGAGACTGCTGAGCTGAGAGAAATGGCTGCAGGTTTCCTTTAATACTTGACCTTATGTCCTTCCATTCATCACATCTTATTGCTGATGTCACTTTCATCCAGAAGAAGTTACTTTCAAAGATTCGTTTCAGCTTTTTTTCCTGCTTGTTTCTGAAGGTGTGGTGTGTGGTTTTTTCCCCTCCCCGCCCCTACATGGATTTTTCTCAACTCTGCATGCTGGTTGAAGAATGAATCTTTTAAATCCATAATATATGGATGGCTGCTGTGTTGCCTCTTCTCAAAGCGGTATTGAAGCACAAGAACACTGCTGGTGTTTGTGGTTTAACAACGGGTAGGAACATGTCATTAGTATTTCCTGTTGCCTCTCCCTTCTCTAATGTCATGCTTGCCCTTCCATAGTCTCTCTGGGTCCTAAGGTTGGCACAGGCTAGGGTTTACAGTGAGTTAAGACTGTCCCAAATTGTCATCACTGGAAGGAACATTGTGGTTTTTTTTTTAAATGTTTTCTAACAAGTTTTTATATCTTGCTTGTTCTTGACTGTCTTGCATCTCCACGTTACATCCAAATTTACTCTGTGTGTGTGTGTATATGGTGTGCATGTCATTTGCTGGATAACTGTTCTTTGTTTTCTGTTACCCCTAAAATGATTTTTACTCAGCCTTTGGCTTTGCATTTATTTTTATCTGCCCATCGGTGAGTTCTTTATAGCCTTCAGGTCTCCAGTGTCAGCCATATCACCCCATACCTGTACAACTTACTTGTTGTTGCTGTGTGGGTGGCTTTGGGGATTTTGTGTGTTGTGTGTGTGTTGTTGGTGTGGTGGTTTTTTTTGATGCCTTCAGCTGAAGGATGACATGTGGCCTTTGCAGAGCAGCTGCTGGGACAAGCCAGCAATCTTCCAGTGCTTGATCTGCCCAGCCCTGACCCCAAATGTGCCCGGTGGATGCATGGAGCCCCTTCTGAGTCACTCCGTGCCAAAGAGACCCTATATACCCCTTGGGGAAATCCTGTGGCAGTTACTAATGCAGTGGGGGATAGCAAAGATCAACTAGGACCATTGCGGGAGGTCATAGTTTAAAAGTCTCTTTGGTGACTACATAAACCTTTATAGGCTGTAATAGGCCAGAGGGCTGCATTTTTAGTTCCCCTCCCAAGTTACTAAGAAATTTGAGTAGCTTACAAAGAAAACTGTAGAATTATGCAGGGTAAGGCACAAAATATACTTCTCTACTACTGTTTCTATGATGGCAGCTTTAAAAAAAAAATTAAAAAGTTGTATCTTATATTCTTCCCACGTCAAAACAGAACCATCCTTTCTCCCCTCAACTGCAACACCAAAAATACCTTCAGTAGAATTTTAACACAGAATTTAACAGGATGGAATTAGGGTGGAATTAGGCTATCAAGCAAACTGACAGATGGATTTTCTTCTACAAAGAAAGTAGTTAAGTACAGAATATTGTGCCAGCCTCCAGCTATTGAAATATATCAACTGGATTTTCCTCACTTTCCTTTTCTACCTCCTGTCTTCCCACCCAGGCTGCCAGGTTAATTCCCTGGATACACACATCCTGGGCTGCTGCCTTCAAAGTCTGAGAAGCTGGGTGGTGCCATCTGGGGTTCAGTGCTCAGATGTGTAGGACAAGCATGACTCTTTGATTCATGACCTGGTGGAGACTTCATAACCGCTGCACTACCATGGTCTGTGGGAGGGTGTCCTTCTGCCAGCTCGTCCCTACGCAGCCATCAGTGTCAGCTGCAGTTGCCCCATGCAGTGTTTGCAGCCAGTCCGGTGCTCAGTGCACCTGGCCCTGTTCTTGTCTCATGGGCTTGCTATAGGCACAGTCTCCTCCTGCCCCATCTTCCATCTTTGCTTTCTGCCATCAGCTGCTCTTTTCCTGTCCCTCATAATCACTTTCTTCCTCTCAGCCTGTTCCCATCAAGTGACTTAATAAATTATGCTGAGAAGAGTAAGAACAAATTCAGGAGAAGCATGAGAAGGAAGACCCAACAATGTTTTCTTGACCAGGATTTAGATGCACCATGGGAAATACAAGAAAGAGCATTAGTTGGACTATGTATTCTTTTTATACAACCTTGTGTCCATTGTGCTGATATCAGTAAGTGGAAAAACTACAGGCTCTTTCCGCCCTCTAAAAACACTCAGCAAAGCAAAGTTCCTTAAGGAAGCTTAGATGTGAAGGTGCTTTTTGGTTTATCTGTTTATTTCTCATCTTCTACAAGCGTATGTGGAGCATAGGTGCAGGCTTTTGCAGTGATGGGTGCAAATACTACGCTCCAGTCTCCTTTTGATGAGCAGAATAAATGGATTTTTCCTAGCCAGCCAGCATCGTGTTGCATTTTGAGGACTTTGTAAACAGCATTGTCTGATAAGTCTCATGTCTTAAAATTGTCGGAAACTAGAATATTGCTCTTAGAAGTCAGAGTGAAATACATGGTTTAGATTTGTGCGTCATCCAAGTGTTTCATGGACAGCTGAATTCATTCTTGTTTGTAGACTGCAATGTTTTAAATTTGTTTTCAGAATTTTATTTGAAAGTTTTTTTTTAAGGTCATGTACAAAAGTGTTTCTTTATCACTGCTGTGCTTCATGTAAGCTTCCTAAATAGAATACCTCCTTAGCTTTTAGCTCTTCTGGTCAGAAATGTGACCTGCTGTTCACATTTTCCAAATGTAAACCCCTAGTTTTTAGCTCCTTTCCTAGGAATCTGTTCAAATGGGCTCCCTTAGCAGTGGTTTGAGGGAAGGGACAATTGGTAGTAAGTGGGTATCCTGAAGTATTAGCTCCTGTCTGTCTTTGTTACTAAAAGAAAATAAAGGAGAGAAAATGAGAGCTAGTAAGGCTTGACCTTGCGTTGACAGACCCCTGGTGGGTGACAGGACTTAAAAGCTGAATGTCACAACCTCTCCATTCCAGTTGCTTCAGAGGAAAAGACGTAAGGGAGTAGCTTCACAAAACACGTAGTCTTATTTGCAGGGTAGAAGGATGGTGTAAATGGCCCGGAACTTGTGTGTCCGTCCCTTAGGTGCTGTTTTGAAGGCTGCAAATACAGATAGCTTCTGAAAAGTCAGTGTTTGCCAGTGAAGTCGGTGGGAAAGCTCAGATACATGCAGAGAAGCACTTTCAAGTGGAGGTCAAAGCTTAAACCTGGCTTTTGGTTTAGTTAGTTGCTTTTTTTTTTTTCCCCTGCTTGCTTCAGCAGCACACGTAGCCATTGTTTCCCAAGAGGAAGATGCATTTGAAGCCTGGAGGTAAATGATGCATGTTACAGAATCACAGAATCACTAAGGTTGGAAAGGACCTTCAAGATCATCAAGTCCAACCATTAACCCAATGCCACCATGCCCCCCAAACCATGTCCTGAAGTGCCGCATCCACACCACATCCAGCTTTCTGAATACTTCCAGAGATGGTGACTCCACCACCAAATGGATGATTTGTGATGGTAGATACTGTACTACCTTGAATATCACGATTGTAGGTCCAGCTTGGTGCCCCATGAGATCAGTGGGCTCCCTTGGACTTCAGTGAGCTCTGCCTCATCGAGGCAGAAGGGAATACATCTTACTGCCTCAGATTTGAATCAGGAAGTCTTACACTTTTAAATCAGTAGCTATACCTCTGTGCACAGGCCTGTATTTGTAAGTGCACTTTCCAATGATAGCTTATATTTTTATATCCTTCTGTGCAAGTGCAAAATTGGAGTAAAAAGAAAGGTTTAGGTTGAAAGTGGTTGCACGTGTATAATGCACACCAGATTCTTTCAAACCACTGGAGCTTTCTGCTCCCCTCCCCCCCAGCATTAGTCCTCTGGATGTTTTCCCCCCCTCACTGAGTGCTTTGTGGTATTTTGTATTTTTACCCCCCTCAAAACAATTTTTTTTTCTGATTTTTTTTTTTTTATTACGTTAAGTACTCTTTTGTCCTTGCTTGTATTTGAAAGACATTACTGTAATCAGAATTTGCACTGGAAATAAATGCAGAGAAAACTGTTTTAAGTGGATATTTTTGTTTTCTGTACCAAAGTCCCTTTCCACCCGCATGACCTGACATGAGAATGAATGTTAGCAGTCAAAAAGGTAGGAACCTCTGTAATTTGAAATACAGAATTCTCGTACTTTTTTTTCTGTCCAGGGCCAATAATCTAGATGGCATTTATTTAGTAGGACTTCTTAATTTTACTTTTTTCCTCCTCTAATACTAAAAATAAACTAAAGCAAACAGACCAGGTGAAGCTTGTGTGATTTGGTAATTGATATCAAGTGTGGCTGCCAGGGAATGGGACCCAAGACTTTCGTCAGCTGCTTTGAAAAACGTATGTTTGCTTTCATAATGGAGCTGGAGTGTGGGCAAGTGCATGAGGTAGGGAGCTAGCTTATCTCTTTACACAGAAAATGTTCTTAAGAAAACATGCTGATATGTGCGCAATCATAATTAGTAATTACGGCAATTTCTGAAAGAAGGGAAAGACAAATGTAACTGAAAGAACTGTAATTTTTTCCCCCTACTGTAGAAAGCACTATGTCAGACCTAAGCTAGTGAGGAAGAACAAGAGAAAACTAGCAGAAACAAGAATATGAAGTGAGTTGAGGCAACAGATTTTTAGTACTCCAAGTTACTTTCATTATTAGCATGAGAAATGTTAGACCTTGATCCATTGCTAATATAAATTGTTTTAGTCCACCTTCTCTGTGGACTGTGTCAAAGTTTTATCACAGGAGAATGTGACCTCGTATAAAAAGCTTGTGTTAGTATGACATTTAGTTAGGAGCTCTTGTGCCAGAGTTGTGAAATTCAATGTAACTTAGTTTAGCAAAACGCAATATGAATTTGTAATGTGGAAGTGGTTGAGGACACTTTAAATCTGTTATTCAAGCTTTGTTTCAAGGAGTAAAATTGATTTCTGAAAATGCAAGTTCACAGACTGAAAGTTGACATAGCGGGATATGTACTGCTTTGGGAAGGTCTGTGCTGGGCGCTGGTAGAACAGTTCCTAACTATCAAATTAACAGGATAACATGATGTACTGTTATTGCACCTGCACAGATTATTAATGCTGCTCTGGCTGCTATTTCTTCCCTGTAATTCATATCCCATCTTACACAGGGCTCTTATTTTGCAAGTAGTTGTTTGTCATGAAACAGTAAGTAGCTCTCTTTCACACTACTCTGCAGAAACTGGGAGCAAATAACAGTGAGTCTTTTCCTGAACTTGGCATTTGCAGACGTTGCTCTGCTCACTGCATACATTTTTTTTTAGTGTCATGTCATGAAAAGTTTTATAACATGATGCATCATCTCTGCCCATTCCTGTCCCACTCAGTTGATGCTCCTTAGCGAGGAGTGTACTCTGCAGTGCAAAGTTGCAGCCTTTTCCTGCAAACCACTTGAAACTTGCTTGTGTATGACAGCCTGTGATACTCATACAGGTTTTTTTTGGTTGGGAAACCTGTGTGGGAGTGGGAGGGGATTGAGGAGAGTGCAGATTTTTATTGTGGCAGGTATGTGTTGTCTAGAAAAACTTTCCTGTTGAATATAAGCATTTAATCTCTCTGGGTAAGTATCTTCAGAGGTACCTTGAATGTCAAAATGTAATAATAAGCATAGCTAGCATTATTTATGAAAAATACTTTTGTCTATTTTTATTTCAGTTTTAGATTGAACTGTAAAACTTTTGAAAAGCAAAAGGGAGAACTGAGGTGTCAAAAAAAGCTGAACACACTCTCTTCAATATAAGTCTGCATCTGCTCCATTTCACTCTTTCATTTCAGTGTAGATGTAGATCAGGCATTTTGTCTCTCTAGCCCTTAGCTGAGACCTCTCAAACTTACTCATGCAAAAAATACTCCTTTTGCATGAAATCCAAATGATAGTCAAAGTTCATCCTTATAGCATTCAATTTTCCATTTATGGTTCTTCTTTTGCAAGACTGAAGCTACAGGTCATTATGACACAGCATGCAAATACTGTTTTATCCTTACTGAAGTGAAGGAAAGATGAAATGTTTTTGACATTTTCCAGAATAGCTGCAGTTACGCTGTCTGAAAGATCAAATCTGGATGGGAGCTGTAGTGCCATAAGATGAGTAGGAAGAAGTAATATACAGAGAGATTTAATGTTGTGGGATTTTAATGATTTACAGAAACTTTGACATGTAATATGATGATTTGGGAGTAGATACCCATTTTTCCAATCCCAAACACCACCTTTGTAGCCAATTGTGAAATTACTCAGCATTATCTACCAGTATAGATTATTATATACCAAAATCTGGTACCCTAGCTTTATGTCAGTGCAGGTACAGCTTGTGCTTGCAAGATAAGTTTCTTTTATTTTGGCAGGACATTTCCTGGGGCAAAGCAAGTCTTCAGTGACCTTTGACTAAACTGATTAGCACAACCTCTGTAGTCTTGGATACTATGGGAGTGGGGACTGAGGTTTTTTTTCTTGCTAGTCATAGACTCTAAGCTCAATACACAAGAAACTAGCTAACTGACTTGCTGCAGAAATAACTAGTATATTAACATTTGCTTTCAGCTGTGATTTGATGTTGGTTATTTTCTTAGACTATGGGTTGCCTGTCTCAAGAAAATATTTACCGTGTGTTTGTTTATGTACATAGGACAGTGACCTCCCTTTCTCCCATACTACAGCACCGGTATTCAGAGCTCAACACTGCAAGACTGGAAATTCAGAGTTGAAAGTGAGTGCACTGTAAACACGGCTGTGCCCCTTTTGGGGTGTTGCTGCATGATGCGTGAGCTTTTGCTAGACTTTGCCATTTTGTTGTGAGCGCTGGTGTCCCCACAACCGTGGCAAGTGGTGGCAGTGCAGATGCCTCTGTATGGTGCTACTGATCACGGTTGTAGCTGGACACCACATGATATTGCCTCGTGCTGTGTAATCAAAGTCACTGAAACAGACTGGGTAAGGGTATTACTGTATTCTCAGTCTATGGTCTACCACCTGCACACCCAGGCACTTTGCTTCCTTTAAAAATACAGGTGTTGAAAAAAGGTCTCAGTTATTCCTCACATAACTAGAAATAAAGGCAAGAGAGTTGGGAGTTGGGGAGGGAGTCAGACCATGAGGTACTTCTAATAGAAGATAGGGGAGAGATTAAAGGTAGGAGAGCTGTAGGAAGAAATGAGACTCAGATGTAAATGTAAAATGTTTCATTTGCCTGCAATTCTGTAGTGGTGAAGCTAAGACAATTTAATTCACTTTATGCAGTGAAACATGTTTAATGCTGGATACGGTGAATAAGACATTAATTCCTATTTGAGGTATGCATGTTCCGTATGTGAAAGTGAAGCATTGCTTTGTACCAATATTAAGTTTGCAGAATATTATGTGAAAGGCATCAGCTTTATAATATCTAGCATTATTTCCTTCAGTAGGTCTCAATCTACTTTGCAGAGGAGGGCCTCCACACACACCTGGTTTTTGGAAGCAGTAATGGTGTTGTACCAGTAACTGGCAAAAGGTGTCATGACTCCAGGAGCTACTCTGTGCATCTTGGACCACAGGGCAGAGCTCTGTCCTCTTCTGCCTGTCCACATAGATCTACATGTAGACAGACATGATGTATGACAGCTTCAGATACGTTAAATAGAAAAGCCCTCCGGTGTCTATTTACCCTTTCACATGGCTAGAACGCCCTACTAATACAAGAAAAGAGGAATGAAAATTTAGGCACTAGTATGAGTGAACAAATGGCACATGGAGATATGCTTTTACATTGTCAAATCTATGATTGTATCTTGCTTTGGGTTTTGCTATATCAGTGGGACCTTAGTCTGGATATTAAGACCATTGTGTTTTTGTATTGTGATGTGGCATTTGGAGTTTGAACTGCTTACAGTAAAATACCCCCATCCTCTCAAGCCCACTGGGGCTTTCACATAGTGTCTGAAAAATTCAGGCATGTCCCCAAGGGCCTCTGTGCCCTCTCAGGTGCCCATGGGAATCCTGCAAGCAGAAGGCAGGCAGGAGGCTGTGCATGTCTAAGTACTCCTTTTGTGAGCATGCTGATGAGCAAAGGGGGAGATGTATGTCTGGGATATAGGACAGAGAGGAGCAGGGTAGATGAATTGAAAGCTCTTAAGATGAGCGTTGCCATGGAAACCACCTCCTTTCCTCTGTGTGCGCAGAGATTTGTTGGACGCTTACCTCTTGTGAAGTCAAGCTTATAATCTCAAATCTGTGATGCCAAAGTGCCTCAGAGTTCCCTGGGGCTGCACCTGCAGGAAGTCAGCACTGCCCAGATGGGGCTGCTTCCATCTTCCCAGCTGAGGATTTGGCCTGCAGTTTGGAGGTCTAATCAATGTCTGCCTAAGGTCTCGTGGTTTGTGAGAGGGAGGAAGTGTGGTGCCTTGTCATGCCTGCTGAAGAAGAAAGCATGACTGACCCTCGTGGGACAGGGAATCTGTACTCAGTTCTCAACCCTGGACCTGAGTTCCCTTTTGTTCCCTGATTTATCTCTCTGTAAAATAGCATAGAACTTATTTTTATTTTTTTACAAGTACAAAAAGGTCAGGCCAATAACATTTGTGATCTAAACTGATAAACAGCCTTTTATGGAGGCTTTCTTAAGTTAATCAAAGAATGGGCACAACACTCAAAGTTGTTATATATGGTGAAGAGGCATCTGGTACCTCCTTCTGTGCACCTGCAGTCAAGGAGGGTTTGCATGGCAAGGTTGCTCCCCATAATCCAGGTGCTAGGTTGTTTGCCAAAGAAATCTTAAAATTCCTACCTGCTTTAAGCAGATGTTTGAAGTAACTTACTTGCCTTGGAGCTCTAGGACACAGGACACATGGGGTATGTGTGTAAGAAGTCACTGGAAGCTGATGTAAGGAGGCTCTGGGTGGAGTGCCAGTCATAAACATCCCTCCTGGAGATGTTCAGGCCTTGTGACAGGGCTAGTTAGTGTGGCATAGAGCTGAACAGAGAGGACCTGTGCCCCACCTCAGAGGGACAAGGAAGAGAGAGGGGCTTGAGTTCACATTTTATGTGTCCCACAGGACACACACTAGAGTGTAAGTGATAATAGTGTGCCTATAGCTCTCTGGTCAGATTTCCAGCTCCAATTTTGTTACTTTTGTAGGTGCTGGAAGGTGATCTATATTTATGAACTGATAAATTGGTTGTCTTCAGGCATGTAAATGTACCTGAAAAGTTTCTCAGTTCTTCTGGGGTTCACTTGTTCTACCTCCAGACTACTATATATATATCTTTGTATTTTGATTTCCTGAACTTCTCATTGAATCTTTTTAAATGATTGATCCTTTTTTTTTTTCTTCTTGATGTTTAAGTCTGATATTTTCTTTAATAGAAGGAGAAGAAAGAACCGAAGTGACCAAATCAATGTTTCTGTCTACAAAGCTGGAACAGTACTTCCACCTTTAATGTTATGTGGCATAAATCCTTCGTTTTGACCTGGTTAAAAGGTTAAAAAAATCAAGCTGAAAACATGATTAAGTGTTGTGATCGTACTTTCTATGTTTACTGAGCCTTGAGAGTTCCGCCTTTTAAAGACACTTTTTTTTCCTATAGTATAGAGTAATATAGGGAAGAAAAAAATGAAAGCTAACAGAAGAATTGGACTCCCAAGAGCTGGAATTCCTGCAGAAACTTTGGTTCTTGGATGCAGATCTTATTAGTGTACTTGACCTACAACTCCTACAGAGAATAACTCCGTTTGGAATGTATTTCTTGGTCTCTGCTCCCTGTGTTATGAAATGGAGATCTCATGCCTTTCTGTCATCCTCTTGGCAGGATAAGGAAAGGATGTTTCTAATTACTGTTTGCTTAATGCCAATGCTGCTTTCAAATGTTGCTAATGATACAGCAATAGTTTCGAACTATCCTTTTGTTGTTTTGTGACTTTGTGTGCTTGCTTATTGCTGTTTGCAGTTAGTGCATTGCATTTAAAGATGCAAGGGAAAACAAGAGACCAGAATCCATTGATTTTCAAGTCTCAGACTGCTCTGGGAACAGAGCAGGGCAGTTTGGTGACTGACATTTGCATTAAGCCCCAATATGCAAGTCTTCAAAGTTCTCCCAGCTCAGAGTAGGTGTAAGTGAGGGAAGCATGATGACTGTGAGATAACTTAGAATGTTGGCACCCTTCTGTGTTCTACATGAAAATTGTTATGGAATCTTCTAGTTGAATTTATATTAAGAAGTGGTGCTGTGGATGTGAATTCGGAGAGACTGTGTGCAGCAATTTAGGACCTCTGTATTCCTTTAATAGGCATCATACTATTTATGGGTTGCCCTTGGGAAGACTCTGAAAGAGTAATAATTGCTCACTTTTTCTGTATAATAAAGGATGTTTAATTTCCTTTATACACTGTATATTACATCATTGTAGAAAATCTTTCAGAAACCTAGTATTTTAGATAGGAACTTTATGGTAGTGAGGGTACAAAACTGTAATTAGCATGTGTTGGCTTAATCGTTCTAGAGTGTGATGGGGTTCAGATGGGAACTTCAGTCATTGCTGCTTGAAACGAGGTTAAATAATTGTTCTGGAAAAGTATAAAGCTTGCAAGATTGGATGTTTAACACCAAGATTGTCATTGTCTGGGGAGAGATAAGGTTATTATATAAAAGTGAATCTGTCGAGGAGAATAAAGTAGCTAGCGTGCTGCTGTTGTGAAATGAAGAGGTTGGGGTTTTTTTTAATAGAGGAAGCAGACAACAACTAGTTTTTATCAGAGTGGAGGTTGCTGAGAGTTGTGGACGATGGCAGAGGCAGTTTTATTGTGTTCCAGCTTAATGATGCAGTGCAAGAAAGGTAGTGCTGAATCGGAACTATTCTGTAATCATTCATCAGGGTCAGGAGAAGGGTGTTCTCTGCAGTGAGAACATGCTGTGCCCAAGCTCCAGGGGGGACATTACCGGCCAATAGATGAGTGTTCTTCCAGGACAATGCTGCATAAGAAATGGGAAGAAGGGATAAACAATTGGCTGTTCTTGGGGCTTGGCTTCCTTCTGAAAGAGATTTGAAAGAGACCCTTTTGTTGCACAAAGGTCTGTCTTCCTAGTGCAACTTGTTTACTTTGGCACACTGACGAATGCATATCAATGAAGATGCTGAAGCAATGTGTGTTACTCCCTTTTCCTAAGAATACCAGACAGCGAGTAATTTTGAGGAAACACCTTAGTTCTCAACATATTTCACTAATTGGAAGTCTAGACACAAAAAAAAACTTGGCTGTGGCATCACACCTGCACTGCCGCAGGCTGTTGGTGGTATTTGTTATCAAGAGGAAAAAAAAAAATGCTAATGCTGTAAGTTCAAGTGTGGTAGCAATAGCTAAGAACTACACTGGGACAAATGTTAAACAGAGGAAAAGCAGATGGCCAAAAAATACTGTACTATTAGAAGTAACGAAGAAGTATTGAAGCTGATACTTTCAAGTCTTTAGTGTAGGGGTCTAGAAAAAGGGAACTGTGCTGCCTTTAACAATACATTGTTCTGTGACCTTGAGTGAATCTCAGTGCACACAAAAAAAATTTGCAAAGATAATTGGATCACTCAGATTTTCCAAGAGATTGGATGGTTATACCTACCTTTAATAGATTCCCACCAATCTCTCACCAAAGGAAAAACAGAGGATTTAGCACTCCTGTATTTTGAGAAAACAAACTAATAAAATAGTGTTAGAGCTTGGTGCTCTGGAGAGTTGCCTATGGAGAGTGACTAGATCAACAAAGTAAATGACATGGGAAATTAAGAGGCTAATAACTTGGTGCCATTTACAGAAGAAAGCATTCAGCAATTGTTTTTTCTTTAGTAGAATTTCTTTTAAGTCAGGAAAGCAGGAAAGTTTTTGAGAGAGAAATGCTTGCTCTTACTATCTGAATTCAAGGCGATGATCTGAAGGCTTACGCTAGTGCAGAACACAGTATTTGCCAGCTGATTTTGGGTTTTTTTTTGTGGGTTATTTTCTTCACATTGTAACATGGATTTTTCATTGCAGTACTGGAGCATGTGAGTAGGGTGAGCTGAATACAGTGAAGGGCCACGGTATTTTGTAGAGTTCCCCTTGCCTGTTGTGCAGAGGAACGGAATAGCCTGCTCCTGTAAACGAACTTGGGTGCAGTGTCTTCTGGCACTGCTGTACTGATTCTTTGTTAGTCAAGAGGCAGGGCTGGGCATTTGTTCTTAGGAGACCTGAATTTATATTCCAGGGGGTGATAGGTGGTCACACAGAATATTTTTTGGAGTGATGGACCACAACTTAAGTTCTCCTAGCAAAGGTCTTATGGTCTCCCTCTCCACCTGTAAAGCCTTGTAGTGTGGCACATATGCTAAAAGATGAGAGACATGGGGTCAGGCCCCCCCCAGGAGGAGCAGGGATTTGAACTCTGACTGCCCATGGCTTTGACGAATGGGAGCAGGGAACATGAGCAGACATGTACCTGTGTGCTATGTACCATGTCACCAACTAATACTTTTTTGTAATGCATGGTAAAGCAGCAACATAGTAATGTGTTATAGGTAAAAGGCACTATTAACCCAAGATTTTACTACCTGCTAGTGTCCTATTATCTGTCTGTGTTAACAACAGAAATGCATGATGGGATTGACTTAAACACCATCTGGGGGCTATTTTCATCACCACAAGACAGATATGCAGAAGAAAAAGCTTCTGTGGTTGTAAAGCATAGTCAACAGAAGCCTAGTGAATAGCTTGCTAAAATTCTTGTGACATCCTAAATATATTTCAGGGAAGAAGACTGATAAAGTGCAATGGGTCATGGCTAAAAAGCAGCCTTCCATGCAACACGTAAAACTTAAAATCAATTAAAAAACCTTTTTATAAAAATTTGTCCCATGTCAGAAAGGCTAGGCTGAAACCTGTTAGGAAGCAAGTTGTAGGGCTCTGAGTCAGATGCATCGAAGGAATAATAATAGCTTTTAGGAACTCTGGGGAAATAAAGAACTACAGTAATTCAGTCCCCTGAGGAATACATTAAAAGAGGGGAAGGAATAAAAGAAAAAGACTACATTTACTAGTAGCTTGACATCCTTTGTCCTGGGGGACAATTATTCCAGGCAATGTCATGCAGATGATAAATTTATGCTTTGCAAATTGTTCTGGAGACCATTGTCCCTTTAAAGAGAGGTCCCATTATGAGCATTTCCTTCCACATAAGTACAGCTCATGCAACTGAAGAGATCTTTGCTTTTTTTAGTGGAACCTGGGGAGCCTGGTTTGTAATTGGAACAAATGCATGAGGGAACCCCTAATGCTCACTACCGCAGTTATTCAGTACAGCGCTTTTTCTGTACCAAAATATCCATGTCTGACCTTTTCTGAACCTTGAGGAAGGGACTGAGCATCTGCTCAGTGCTGGTGGGAAGAGACCTATCCTGAAGGTAAGGTTGTGTACAGCTGTGTCAGTCTGGAACGCGGTTCTGCTTCTGTGGTAGGTTTCTAATATGACTTGAGGCAGGTTAATTGGTGCTTTCTGATTGACTTACCCTAATGCCAAACAGCAGTGATAAAGCCACTTGCCTGACAAGGGTACTATAATGACTATGCTTTCTGAAGTATTTAGATACGATAAAGGTGAGGAGTAGCAAAAAATAAATAGATGCTTGCTGGTTTCAAATGTATTATGTACAGTCTGTGCTTATTTAGTTGTGGTAAATGAGCTGTAGTATATAATAGAGAAGACCTGAAACTAGATCTTTTTCATTACTAAAGTTACTGGTTTCTGGCATTTTCCCTGCATCCTTCTAATATGCTGTTGTTATGGCAACAGTGTTTCTATCAAGAGATTCATATGAACTACTGAACCCTCTTTGCACTTTTACCTGTTTTGGCTCACTCAGGATACTTAAATGCACATATTCTTTAGTTGTTTTTTTAACCAGAAGGAATTTAATAATAATTATGAGCAGAACTTCACTTGCTCGAAGAGGGCTTTGACAAAATAATCATATCTACTGTTAAATATTGTTTGGTTTTTTTAACACAGCCTATATTAAAAAATGCAATGTCACATTTCCTCTTCAGTGTCCTAGTGTTGGACGAAGAGGCCTCCACAGCAACCTCCTTGCAACTTTTAATAATAATGCCTGAGTGGAACCAGTATCGTCAAGTTCACACATAACTTACTGCAAAGGATTGTATTTCATTTTAGTTTTGCACACCCCATTTATGAGCTCCTGTGTGCCTCTAACAAGAGCCTCTGGTGGGAGGGGATGTTTCAGATACCGCAGGATGTGCAGCTACACAGATAGTGGTGTCAGAGCTAGCTGTTCATCCCCCATAATAAAAAGTAACAGACAAGTGGCACTCTGACAGGACCATGAAATACTTGTGAGGCATCCTAAAATAACAGATGGCAGTGAAGTGTTATTTGGCCTCCTAACCAAAAGGAATGGATGTATGCAATATTACAAGCTTCCAGATGGCAGAATATGCAGAAGACAGCCTCATGATCTGCTCTTATGAATCCTAACCTAACTTGGGTGTCACTGATGAATGAAAGGTATAATTATTTAGAGGGGGAGGGTGTTTTTCATTTGTTTGATATTTCACGAGTTGGACGTGTTAACTCAAGTTGCTGTATGAAATATTTTCTGGGCAGATGCAGTAGAAGCTTAGGCACAGTTCTGTTGCTCAAGTGCTTGGTGTGTTCAGCTATTTTCCTTAACAGTGCCTCAAACCTTAGTTTTTATTGCTCTGAACATACCAGTAACTTATTTCCTTCCTGTAGAAATGGCTAGAAAGCACTTAATGAACAAATAAAAAATAAAGCATGATGAAAACTTGACACATCTTAGTGACACTTTATACCGAGTTGTGCCTTTAACTTCCTTATGTTTGTTTGAGGAACGTTCCTCAAGATTGATTTATTTGGAACAACATTTCAGTTGTGACAATCCCAGAGGGCTGTGACTGGAAATCCTAATCTTTTTACTAATTAATTGTTTACTTCAATGGGTCTTGGGCCCTATCTGCTTCTATAAGTATGAAAAATATAGATTACATCCTGATGACAGATAAACATTTATTTTTATGATATTAGCCTTAACATAAATCAAGGGTAATCTTTGGGCTGTCTTGATTGCACATTGCTTGAAACACAGTTTGCAACTGTAGTGTTTTAGACGTGCTGAAATACTCGTGTGTGTGTTTGGGGTTTGGAGGGGGAACGAAGGGTATGTTGATGTTTGATGGGTTGAATAATAAATAGCTATTACTCTAAGTAAATGCATCTGAAGATACTTGCCTGCTCTTCATTTCATGAGCTATATAATTTTTAGTCTTTACATTGACTTTTGTAGCTAGCAAGCTGTTAATAGCACTGGTCTCAGTAACCAGCTTCTACCTGACTTTTGTGAATACCTTCAACATGCAGGAAACCCGCCAAGAGAACTTACTTCCTCTTGCTCTTAGGCTGTATCTATATATGCTAGTAATTCGATGCACTAGCAGTGAAACAGTAGATGAAACCAATTGGTGCTGTGGCCCTTACCTCTACATTGTATGCTTGCTTGTCAGGTTTTTGGGGGACTAGATTTAGTCTTGCCTTCTAGGCTGAGTGCCCCTGTCAAATGGGCTTCAGAGCTGACTGAAAGGTCAGTCGTTGGTTCAGACTCTTCTGTACCCATGAGGCTTGGGAATGCAGTCACTGAGCATTTTTAGAGGTGGTGCTGTTATAGCCCTCATGGTTTTTAGGGTTCTGGGCAGTTCTGAAGGCCTCGGATGGGAGCAGTGACCTTCAAGGCAAAATCTGGTGCAAATAGTCTCAACTTGTATTTATCAAATGTTCAGTATCTATGGATGATTGCTATGGGGTGAGATGAGAAGGTGATTAATTTTGATGGCGTTTCTAATTCTTAGTGTGCTCTCTTTCTGAGGTATTTTGCACTTAGGTGTTTGCATGGTAAGCTGTTTACCTGATCACTTAATTGGTTTACTACTCCTCTGTCCCCCACCTGTTTGTCTTCACTGAGGTACCTTGTACTTTATGCTGCTACCTTGTACCTTGCGCTTTGTCCTCCATCACATGCCAGTGGAAAGACCCTCATTAAGGTGCGCTCGGATACATTAAATATACAAATGGGGAAGACAGGAAGGTGGAGAAAGGAAGATGAGAGCTAGTTTTTCTCTTTTGATCATCATGGGGCTGCCTCCTACTGTATTGAAATGCCACCAGGAAGATTCCTTCTCCACATAATGTCATCTTTATTTACATAGATATGAACAAGTTGCAACTGCAACTGACTGGTGCCTTTTGCTCTGCTTCCATCTCTTTTAAAGCACGTTTTCTAAGGTTTTTTTGTTTGTTTGTTGGTTAGGCTAATCCTTGGTTAAGCTAATCCTTGTTTGTATAGAAGGAAATACAAAGACCGTAACGTGCTCTGATGGGGTGTCCCCCGCCTGGTTCTGGTCTCTCTACCAGTTGCACAGTGACATTAGAAAAATCTTTATAAAGTACAATAAGCACCAAAAAAATCAGTAAGCTTTGTTAAAACCAATTAAATACAGTTCTGTTATTAGTGGTGTTCATCATTCATTGGCATTTGCTAGCCGACCCAGTTGGTTTGCATTGCAAATTTATTTAATTTTCCATGGATGAGCTATAAATGTGTAACAGGCTATATTATTCATATGTAAGTAGTCTTTTGATTAATTCCATCTTCACTTGCTAATGCCATAAAATTTTTTGATGTTTATTCTTCCATAAGCTTATGGACCAGGACCTCAGCCATGCTGCATTTTCTCAGTGGTTTATGTCTGTTCTCACAAAGTCTTTTGTTTTTCACTAATTAAAAGTGGCTGTTGCAACACTTCATGTGACTAACTAGGAAATTTGGTTCCCTATATATCAGAGTTCATAGCCTGTTTGATCAGAAAAGCTGTTTTTGTAGATTTCTTAAAATTAATTGGAACAGTTTTTGAAAAAACATTTTTTTTTTTTTTTTTTTTTTTTTAAGGTTAAAAATGAGATGAAGATATGAACTTCTGAATTCTGGCAAGAGAGCTTTTTCCCATTCTTGCATGCTGTTCCTAAGCCTCTCATTAGTGGACTGTCGGTTTTATAAGCCAGAAGGTAGCCTCCTCGCAAAAGAAAACTGGGAATTCTGTTTGAAACTATCATGCTAGTTTTATTTCTATAGACTATAGTTTCTATAGTTTCTATATCACTATAGCTAGTGATTATAAAGATGAACATTCATGTTAAGCAGTACAGATGACTTACAGGCTAATGCTATCAGTTCACAAAAGCCTTATAATTCTCTACTGCCTTCAGGACCTAGTCTTTAAAAGTTGCCTGAAGAATACGAATGCTCCTGAACAGGTTTCCTTATGCAGCAATGTTGTCGTATGCCATGTCGCCTAAGACCAAGCCATAGTTTAGATGCTAGTCATTGTGTTAGTGATTCAGGAACTGGACAAATCAATTGTTACTGTCAGTGTCTATTGGATCTTGCCCTGTATCTTGATCAAGGAGGCTGGTTCATCTTGGATCCTAGTGGCAACGTGCTACAGACAGACAAGTGTCTCTGCTATCTACAGCAAAAGGACATTCATGCCTTTATGTAATAGACCACCAGAAGGCATAAAGGCTAAGAATATAATTCCTCTGATCTCAGAAGAAACTCATCCTGATTTAAATCCTTGTAACTAGGAACAAAATCAGACTCTGAATGTCTTAGGAGACATTATCCAATTAGAGAAAAGGTCGGGTTTGCACATTTACTGTCTATAATGGTGTTACTCTTCCTCAGTTACTGTTGGTCAAACCTGTATGTGAAATGCAAATGTACGTGTGGGGGAGTGAGAGAGAATGTCATCTCTTAGAGCAAACTTGAGCAGGAATAGAAAGTTTCCACAGAGAATATATTCAGAGTGAATTTGTCCATTAGTCATTTACCCCATTGCTTTTGCAGCTGCCTTGCATCCCACTTGGATCTCCTGAACATATTTTCCTTATGTGTGTAATTGTTGAAAGGATAAACTTAGGCTATCAGTAATGCCCTCTTGAAAAGAACAGCACTTAGAATTAATCCATGATTCCAAAAAAAGAGGAAGCAATAAATATGCTATCTTCCTGTCTGAGAAATGGACATAAGTATGTGGTAATAGATCCATTGTTACTAAGAGACATGTAACAAAACTTGGATGGTTTATCTTGTGAAGACAGAAGGAGCACGCTTTAGATATAATTAGCTCTTAAAGTCCTCTCTTACAGAGAAATGGGTACAGCACTTTTCATCTTCCTGAAGACCTTTCCAGCTCAAGCTCTTCACAGGGAAAGAAATTAAGAAATTGGGTGTAGAGTCCTAGATAAACCAATTTATACTGGGTTTATGTTACATTATATGATTTATGTCAGTACAACTGAAACAAATTTGTAAAGAACTTGTCTTTTCTGGCCTAAGGGACTGGGGAGAATAATGACAAATGAAACTAGTGTTTTCACAGCAGTGTAATTTAGGAGCTGCGACAAAAAGACTCCTGAGAGAAAGGGTGCAAAGCAAGCCACTCGGCTTCTGCCACTACCCAGTGTCTGTGATTGCAGCCATGTGATGAAAAGAAAATTCCCTTCCTCCCTCGCCTCTTCGTATTGTCTCCTTGACAATACCAAGACTGTGGGCAGCTTTGGTAAGATGAGCCCTGCATGTATGTTAGAGTCTAATCTGATGCGAAAAAAATCCTTGCGTGTAATTAGGAATAGTGAAGTACAAGTCTAAAGAGAAAATTTTTGCTAGTAAAACTCTCATAGGACTGGGGTAATGCTGGAAAGCAGCTTGCTTTTTAGGTTTTAAATGAGGATGTATATCTGGGACAATAACACTAGATGGAGCCTTATTTCTGGGAGTTATTTCAGTTATGGTCTACTAAAGGAGTTTCTTTATTAAACTCTTAGGTCAGGACCACAGTGCAATGGGGGACTAGACAGAGAACTTAGCTGTAGTTCTGTATTAGCTTGGATATGTATTGCTCATTGCAATGCAGTGCTTCTTCAGAAGTCCCCTTAGCCTAGCTTTAGTCCTGATATATTTACATGATACAGTAATAATATTTCATGTACATAAACCAATCTACTACCAAACTACACTGACATAGCTGTTCCATTTTCTGAAGTCCCATGACCTGTGGTTTCGCTCTGGTGTTGGCAGGGGATGTTGAGGTAGGTTGTTAGCGTCTGGAGTCTTTCACCAGGAAGAATAGGATTTTCCTCTTGATGGTTGTTTCTTCCTTACCGTAGGATCTACTTGGGTTCCTCTTTATCTGTCTGCTAACGTTGTTAGCAATGTAGTTGTACATTTTTGCTTTTTCTTCATTGTTCTGCAGCTCCACACTACATTCAAATTTACTATATATGGCTCTTTTGCTTATGTTAAATACTATTTCTTTGCTCCCTTTATTACTCTTAAACCAAGTTTTTTTCCAAGCGTGTTCCCCATCTCTTATCATCCCATGCCTGTACTTCTACACTGCATCCTGTGGCTACATTCTGCCAGGCCTCTGATACATCAGGCTGCATTTCTCTGTACCACAATTGTTATGTTAGTCGAAGAACCATGGTGGTACTATACAAAGATACACAGAAGTAAAATGAATTAGTCATAGACACCTAGTCAATTTGAAAAATTCCTGTTACAGCTAAATGAAGCTAAAACTGAGTTGCAGGCAGGTCAAGATAAGTTCATATAATAGAGCAAGCCCGATAAGTCTCAGCCCTGAGGCCCTGCAGACTCTGTACAAAGTTTATGGGCTGTTAGTAGCAATGGCAGTACTGTATCACAGGGCTAGTTGGTTACATACTACATCCTGACTGTATCTTGTGATGACTGTCTGTGCTAAATGAGGACAATGGTTCAAAGACTGTTTTGTATAACATCTGTTCTTACAAATGAAAACAGCTATGGGAGGATAACTTGTAGTATTTCTACTAGGTTATGGAATCACTGTGGTTTAAATCTGTAAAACATCTTTTTCCACTGTGGTGTCTTTTTTGACTATTACTCATCAGATCACCATGGGTTCTTAAAACACGTATGTTCCTAAGAAAAATAATTCATCAAAGAAATGAAAGCAGCTTATGTAACACACTTGGCAGATCTTTTTACCCAGTATGCAGAGCCTGAGGAGTTGCAGGCAGCTGACAATGGAAGGTGATGTGTGTAGGGGTGGCAGTGTACAGCTGGACATGTGATTTGGGAATTTTGTGCTCTCATATCAGCCTTCATTTCCTGCCAGGTCTCTCCTGAAAAGACATCTGCAGTGAAAAATGGAAGCAATATTTGAGTTATTCTGCTTTGCCCACTGGAATAGTGGAGAGCCAGGAGTGTTGATTTGAAAGTATAATGTTAGGCAGTCACAGCAACTGATGCATCCTATCCTTGCAGAACTGGTGTTAAAGTCTTAAAAAGCCATCAGAAAAGGGGCAAGCGATACCTCAGTGGTACTTTATTGTCAACCTTAAGACAGGCTTCTTCCAGTTTCTTCTTCTGCCCCTTTTCCCCCCCTTCTCTTCTACTTTCTGTAAAAGTGAAGAAAACTTCCAAATAATCCCTTCCAAAAGCAGACTGGGAAAGGTTTATAGGGACACCTCTCTTCTGGCCATAGCCAGTAATGTTATTTTTCTGTAGGACTGCTTCTGTCTACTGGCTGCTGCTGCATATTGTTGGAAAGAACAGTCCAAAAGCAAGCCTTTGTCTGTAAATGTCCAAAGCAAATACTTGCAGATCACTTTTTTTGAGAAGCAGGGTTTCCTCCATAAGCAATATCTAAAATACAAGGTTATAGGAGAGGAGGTGTGGGGGTGTGGAGTTCAAAAGTAGGCTTTCTCCAAACTTGGAGTTCCTGAAATGTCTTTCCTTATAGGCTGGTCTGCCTGCTGAAGCAAGGACTGCTATAGCGACTCTGAAAGTAGAAAGTCTCTAGATCAGGCTATGTTTACAAAACATACCAGAAGCAACAGGAGGACCCAGCCTGTTGAGAAGAGAGGAAAAAAAAAATCCAAAAGAACACCAAAACAAACTACTGCCTTAATACTGCCTTGATGGGGATCAACTTTGGTATTGGTCTTACCAGTGGTTTGCCTGGGTCCAAAGTAGCCAAGTTAGGGAAAGATTTTCCCGTGTTCAGCTGTTTATAGGTGTATCCTGCCAGGAAGACAGGCTTTTATCTACTCTTTTTGATCCTATTTAAGCTGTGTGAGAACAGTGCCTAAGCAAATCCTTGATGCTCATGTAACATTATCTGACCTGATGAACAGCTCTGAAGTATAGATTTGACCTGTTTTTTTGGGGCCTGCTAGACGGAAAACTCTGAAGAAGTTACTCTCTTTGTTTTGAGTTAGTTTTACAGCTGAATGTATAATCACAAAATCTAGCAGTATCATAGATATCTGTTCCCTGCAGCGTTGTTGTAAGCAAGGACATACCTGTTTTATGTTGATGCTAGCTTCACTGACCTAAGATGTGAAAATGAGCATCAGGATATCCTGTCGAAGGAGAGAAGATTTACGCAACTTATCCAAATTGTGTGTGGAGCCTGAAATTACCACTCTGTGATCATATGTGAGCTCTTAAATGGGAAAGACTGTGTTACAGGCCATTCAGAGCAAGCTTCAGCTTCTGGTAAACCGGTTTTCTGCAGTCAGTTCTGCACTTTTTCCCTGATGCATGGTTATTGAGGTTACTGTTCTCACTGTCATAGTATCCTAAATTTATGGAAGGCTCTCCCAGAGGATTCCACGTGGCCTGGCAAAGCCTTTTTTGGAGCAGCTTGTAGGCCTTTACCTATAGATCTCTTACTATGGTTTCTGAAGGCAATTTCATGCCTGACACATGTGCTTCTTTTGTATTGATTAGTAACACAAAATGGCACTGGGAATTTTTCTCTTCCTCTCAGGCTAGGGTGTAATCATGTGATGAGGAAAACATAGCAATGTCTGCAATATGAATAATTAGGAAGATTTCTTGTTTTTGTTTTAGCTTATTGCAGCCAAAGACTAAATCTACTTTAGGGATAAATCTATTTTGTTTATTCTCCCTCTACTTATTCCCCTCCTATCTCAGGTAAGTGAAAGCATCCTGGTATTAATTCCTGTTAGAGGAATGGAACAGGTGAGTATCTTACACTGGAATGAATATTTTTGTGTAACTTTTGTCAATTGAGTACCCCCAGTGACTGATGATTTTGTTTAGAAGTAGAAATGACTGGGATATTTTAAAACCTTTCACGGCACTTTTGAAATATTGGGAAGGAGAGGGAGTGTTAGAAGCTGCCATTTTAGCTGTGGGAAATATTCAGTATTGAACTTCAGAATTATGTAAGTGCATTGAAGGAACATTATTCTTTACTAAATGCCCTTAAGAGGGCGCTTATTCACCACTGCATTTGTTTTGAACATCATCTGTTACAAATGGTTACTGACATCGATAGATGCGAAGTATACAACAGTATTTCCTTCAGTAGGCTTAATTTGTGTAACAATTCTGTCAGTTTACAGGAGTGCAGTTTCCACCCAGAAAGGCAGGTGCAAAGCAGTTTCACACCTCTTAAGAGAAACAGCTTTCCTTTACACAACTGGATTCTGGTTTGATTTGGCGTTTTCTTTGTCTCTGCCTTTGCTTTTCTGTTGCAGTCATCAGCTGTAATAAGCTTCCATGCTTCACCCTCTGTAGTTGTCTTCCTTTTTGAGTAAACTTATCACATAACTAGAGGAGCTGTAGAAGAGTCTGAAGGATACAGAACAGCTCTGGTAACAAAATTGGGCTATCAAATGCCTATTTTTTTCCTCTGCCAACCACAGAAGTTATGTTCTGTTTCCTTGGAAAGGATCTTTCTGATAAGAAGTTCTGCCGTAAAGTGCTTGTTTGTAATGATCATGGCAACTGGATGGATGTGGCAGTGATGTCACGTGATAATTTTCAGCCATGTTTCCAGTGTCTTCATTTTCAGTTCGGTAAGCTAGTAATGCCAGTAATGACTTGGGGAAATCTCTCTTGGCAGAGAGCAACCCACTGCCTACAGGCAATGCTGACCACTTTCATATTATTTCTTACCTCTTCAACATAGCATAAAGCAGTATTGCATAGATGGGACATGTGACAAATCTCCCTATGCTGGATTGCTTATGTATGAATATGGCTCCATCTTCATAGCCCCTCTCAACTTTGCAGTTTCTGTAGTCGTCTGAGAGTGTGAAATGTCTGAGAGGAGACAAACTACAGAACGATGCATGTCCTGTGTTTAGAAAGACAGGACTGGCAGTGTTTATTAATGCAAAGCTCTAGGGGGTTAATCTCTGCTTTAGCTGTATCACTTATAAATTGATACTTGTTTGGGAATAAAATAGGATTTGCCAAAAGGTACCCATAATGAACACAAAGTTTACTTAGGGCATTCTTTGTCTGGATTGAAAGGAGAGATGATTTCTCCCTGATACCTGTGCCCTTTCTTTCAGATTTGGCATTTTTATGTGGACTTGAAAGGCTGCTTAACTGAAGACAGATAAACTGTTTCACTAGAGCTGAGCTCTCCCATGACACTTGAAGAACTGACCTTCTGCTTCAATTTTAAAGCCTTCATTTTCCATCTATAATTCCTTTCATCTGAATCTAAAGGAGTCAGAACATGGCTCCGTGGCCTGTGCGTAAATATTGATATTGTGTATAGGCCACAGACTATGTAACAAGATAATCACCTTGCAGATTCAGTTCTGTAGCAACTCTGGATCTTATGATGATAGATACCCAAACTTCACACAGTGAATTTATTAAGTCATCACTGGTTATCATTTCAAAACATGCTGAATGTGTGCACTCTCATAAAGCATTGTGGTCTTACAGTTGGACATGTAAATGCGATTACTTTAAGTTACTTGTAGGCAGTGATGGAAGCTGCTTTTTTTTTTTTTAATACTCCTTCATAAGTGAAACTTGGTCTGTACATTTGTTTCTCTCAGACTATGTGGCACTCTTTAGCTGAAACCAGCTAATTTATTCCTGTGGTGTATAAGGGGATCTGGCTTTTTAATAGCTTTCCATATCTTGTTAGCCTTTGTTTAGTATTAATCTAGACAGAGACTAGTGATATTAAAAAGCACATATCTCTAGGATAACTTTGGATTTTTGTATCACTAGACAGGATATAGCTTCTGATATTGGACTAATGATAAGATGTGCTTTTTGGAGACTGAAATGTTTGCCTATATCACCAGGTAAAACTGAGTGTTATGAAATAAGCACTACCTCTTGTGCCTGAGGTTAATTGAGGAAGATATTTAATTACTTTTGGATAGACCTGTAGGACCGCTGTGCCTTTTTTTAGGCCTTGGCCAGATTATTGAATACTTCGGTAACAAAGCTGATGAAAGCAATTCCTCTTTTCGTTCAATAAAAGAAAATATTATCTCTTTTCATATATGAAACAACCTTTATTGTATCTATTCTGTCTTGGTAAAGGGGGACTCATAGGGATTTACAAGCTTATGGAAATGCTTTGACTTCTGTGTCTTTCAGAAGATGTGGTTCTAGAGGTTTTGGCACAAAGCAACTTCTGCATCCCTTGCCTTTGTATTTTGGTGCTAGTGCTGGGGAGATCTTGGGTCTTCAGGCATTCTGGGTGTCATTGTCATAAGTCCTTACTAGTGCCACTGGGTGGGACTAGTGTAATACGTACTTGGTGAACATTAGTGACAGAGCTGCTCCCTTCCTGTTACTAGGAAAAAAAGCCAGTTTAGGAAACGACAGGTTTTCTTCATGTGCTGAGCTGGCACCACTTATTTAGCATCAGAGAAATTCCTTCACTGGCTGAGTGACTGTGCCAGTGTCCTAGGTGAACGTTTAAAGCTATTGCCTATGTGCCATAGCAGGCATGCAAGAACAAAAAGAGCATTGGAGACACTTGCTGTGACACTTCAGTTGTTTAGTAATTTTTTTATTATTGTTTTTGACTATGTTTTGATCTGCTCGCATTGAAATTTCCTATGTTGCTGTCAGTGGAGTTTTAGGGGGACTATTTCAACCAAAAAGATCATGCTGTTCACAAGTGGAATCCCTTCTAGAGAGAGAAAAGGCTGGCTGTACCATATGGTCTCATAGTCAATATGACATAGTCCAGGCAGAGATGCTCCTGAAGAAAGCTGCTGTAATTGACCACTAGCAAGCATGAATTCCCATCACAACTCTTAAGACTCTTAGACTATTTTCTACCCATTCTAGCTACTTTTGTTGTTAAAAGGCAAAACTGACATCTTAGGCAGCCTCACTCAAACCAATGTCTGAACCTTCTAGATCTCATGCTGTCTTGTATGAGAGCTACATTGCTCGTACAAGAGGCTGTTTGCAAAAAACTCTGGAGTTTTGCATGTTTCAGCTTATGCAAATTTTGCCTTTGAAGACTGTTTATGGTGAAGAGTTTAGCAATACGGAGCATAAATAAATAATGTAATGATACTAATAATGGAGTTGCTCAGACATTGATTACAGCCTCATTAAGTGAGATTACTCACTGTGATCTCTGCACTACAAATTAGCTTTTGATCATTTGACCTATTCTCTATTTTAATTTGGTGAATTAGGAAAATAAATTGCCAGGGCAGAACATTTAGAAAAGAAAAATATTTTTCTAACGCTTTGTAAAATGCTTCTTTAAAACGGTAAAAATTAATGTCATATCTCTATTTACTCAGGATAGGCAAGCTCATCTAAAATTATTTTTAAATGTAGTATTTTTATATTAAAAGTTTTGTGAGCCTTTATTTTGTTTCACTTCTAATTCCTTAGTCATAAGAAATCTGTCCCAATCACAGTTTGGGGTTGTTGTTGGTGGTGGTGGTGGTTTTGTTTTGTTTTTACAAAGTGCATAACAAACAATGTTTTGATGCGACAAATGTCTTGTTAATCTTTCTTCTATGCATGTCAGGGAGTTGCGACCCAGTCTGGTAATCAGCTCTGGAACTGATTTCTTAAGAACGCTGTCCTTCATAGAGATCTGTTGGCATGCAGAATCAGAGATGCTAGATCTCTTGTATCAGCAAATGCAGAGTGGAATTTGCCAACATGTGTGATAAATTAACCTCGAATGAATGGAGGGCTTTTGCTTTAAACATAAATCAAAGCTTGAGCAACATATTCCCGGTTTCTACAACTTTGGTTTGCAGTATAATCCAGAAATGTGACCAGAAAGTCAGCATTGGTTAAACAATTCAATTTATACTAAAATAGGTGGAATGAATGCTGTATCCACCTTCCATGAGATTTTGTGCTCGAGTGGTGTGAAGGAATGGGTCATAAGCATTATGCTTTATGGTAGCTGGACCAGCACTCCACAGGGTGCAGCTTTCTAAAAGATATATATCTTAGTGCAAATGATGGAGCTAATTTTCAGAGTGCCTCTGAGAAAATCACATTGGGGTGATGCATTTGTTTTGGTTTGTGTTTTTTTTTTCCCCTCCGTGTTCCAAATGTTAACTTCTCTTGTGTAGTTCAGCTCCTGAAGGGCTTCATCTGAATAGGGTACTTTAACATGAGTCTGAAATGTTTATTGTAATCTTTACAATGAATTAAAACATGTTGATTAATATGGTTACCATTAACTCTGAGGAGTGCTTAAAATGGATCTTGATTCATGGCTTGATTCATGGGAGGCTACTGTACAATTTAGAACTTAATATAGTTCTCTCAAGTTGGAGTCCGAATTTTTAGGCTGTTCTGTATCTCATACGAGCTAGTATCCTTCCCTATCCTCCTTTCCCCATAAATAAGGAAACCTTTGGGATCACTGCAGCAAAAACTTACACAGTATTCTTTTCCTTCCAAATAGGGTGCACATTTCTTAATATTTAAACATTAACTGCATTCCAGGTCTATTGCTGGATTAAGTGCTGATCGAGATACTGGGGATCAAGTGCTCCTGCAGGAAGTTTGCAGTCCACACCAAGTTGGGTGGGAGTGTTGATCTGCTGGAGGGTAGGAGGGCTCTGCTGAGGGATCTGGACAGATCTGGATCGATGGCCCAAGATCAACTGTATGAGGTTTAATGAGGCCAAGTGCTGGGTCCTGCACTTCGGTCACAACAACCCCATGCAATGCCACAGGCTTGGGAAGGAGTGGCTGGAGAGCTGCCCAGCAGTATGCCCAGGTGGCCAAGAAGGCCAACAGCATCCTGATCTGTATCAGAAATAGGGTGGCCAGCAGGAGTACGGAAGTGATCGTGCTCCTGTACTCAGCACTGGTGAGGCCACACCTTGAATACTGTGTTCAGTGTTGGGGCTCCTCACTACAAGAAGGACATTGAGGTGCTTGAGTGTGTCCGAAGAAGGGCAACGAAGCTGGTGAGGGGTCTGGAGCACAAGTCTTACAAGGAGCGGCTGAGGGAACTGGGGTTGTTCAGCCTGGAAAAGAGGAGGCTGAGGGGAGACCTTGTCGCTCTCTACAACTACCTGAAAGGGGGTTGTGGCGACGAGGGTGTTGGTCTCTTCTCCCAAATAACCAGCGATAGGACTAGAGGAAATGGCCTCAAGTTGTGCCAGGGGAGGTTTAGATTGGACATTGGGGAAAATTTATTTACAGAGAGCGTGACCAAGTATTGGAACAGGCTGCCCTGGGAGGTGGTGCAGTCACCATCACTGGAGACATTCAAAAAATGTGTAGACGTGGCACTTCGGGACATAGTTTAGGGGGCTTGGTGGTGTTGGGTTGATGGTTGGACCTGATTATCCTGAAGGTCCTTTCCAACCTGAATGATTCTGTGATAGACAAAAGTATCAATCTTCAGTTATGTGATTGACTAAATTATATTATGATGACATTTGAAAGCTATAGGAAGAAAACATGGCATAAGGTAGGATCCTGAATCTCAATTTTCCATTCCTTCCAGACCTGGTTATTAAATACACGGCCTTGAATAACTTGTAGAAATTTAACTTATTTTTTGTATGCTTAGTTCAGCTTGTTTTAACATAGCTGTCTACTGTGTTTTTTCCAGACAGCAGTCAGAAAAGCCATTCTTTCTCAGTAAGAGTTAGATGCACAGTGTCAGTCAAATGCCCCCACTCTGAGCTGGTCTGTCTTTATAGTATTGTATCTGCTTTTCCATTGTATCAGCCCTCAGTATGTCAGCTGGGTTTCAAACTGCTGAATTAATAGAAAAACTGTAGTAAAAAAATACTAGCACAAAGGTGATAAACACCTCCACACAAATTACCTTCAGCACTAATCACTTCAGCTTTGTGAGAAACAGCACACTGAAATGTTCCTGAAATAATCTTACTCTGCTTTCAGCTCTTTAAAAATAGCCCCCAAAACATGCATAAACATCAGATGCTGTGAAACAGACCTCCCCTGCTAACTGTTTGTAGCTCTAATTAACACAGATTTGCACAGTTAGGGCATTTGAATGCCTGGTAGTATTATCGATATTGTTTATAAATGTGTGTTGTCAGATGTATATTGATAAATTTTTTCTCATAGTATCAGCATTTCTCTCTTCCTATGACATAAGTGGAAGTTTTCATTGTTATGACTTATCTAAGTTACAACAGACTGAGCCATTCAGGACAAATATATCGCTTTTAACAATAACTGGTGGTGTGCCGGCTTACAAATGCCAGAATGGAACTCTTAGAGTCTCAAAATGACGGGGAATTCTTCAGCAAATTCATTTGTCTTTTTCAAAGATGAAATCTGCTGAACATGCAGAGCAACGGCCTTTTTCATTTCTCTTCCCTCTTGCAGAAGTACATATTTTGCAAGAAGTCAGAGAGAGACTGTCTAGGCATGTCTGTAAGCATGTGGATGGGGCCCATGCACAGTGTCTAAAGGATGAAAGAAAGATGCTTTGCTCTCCCTGCCTTGGGCTTGACCTTGGTGACCTGGTAAAGCTGGCTTTTTTGTTACACTAGTGACAGTGACTTTCCTTCTAGAGAATGTCTGAGCCAGAACCATGGTACCAAGAGAATGGAGTCTGCAGCATCTCCAATACCAATACTGGTGGCCTGTCACTGTAGTTATATTTATGGTTCCTTTTATCTGTCCTGCGGGTTACGGGTGTTGATTCTTGGTTGGGCCCACAGGTTACACTTGGGTTTTTCCCAAGTTTTGAGCTCTTCTTTGCAAGAAACAATTTGAAGTTCTTATGCTGTCTCTTGTCTCCAAGAGCTTGATCTTGAAATCAAGCACCAAGTAGTGCAAGATGTATAGTGAAAACCCCTAAGCCTGAGTGGCAAATGAGTAGCTTTTGTATGTCCTTTCACATTTACAGAATCACAGAGTCATTAAGCTTGGAAAAGACCTTTAAGATTATCAAGTCCAACCATCAACCCAACACCACCATGCCCACTAAACCATATCGCGAAGTGGGGCAATATATCAGCTTTATGTGGACTGTAACCACCTCTGTCGCCCAGAACCTGTAATTCACATAAATACAATTTTTCTTCCTTCCCTTTTAACCCAAGTTCATACTGTACTCAAGTCCATTTTTTTCCTTCTAAGTTTTCTAGCCTTATACTTTATGCAGTGTGGCTAAATCTAGATTTATACATTTTAGTATACAGTAGGATGCTCCAGTTTCCTTAACTGATGTACCATGACAAATCTGGCCCTTGTGCTGAGTTTTTTCAATGTTATTAAATTCAGAGCTGATTGGCTAGTAGGTAGTTTAACACACCCAGTGGTGCAGAAGATTTTTGGTTATTGAAGTGAAGCCAAACTATCACAGAATGCATTATTTAACAGCTTTTGAGAGTTTATCCAATCAGTCTGTGATGGACTACCTGGTGTCTCCTTGTTGTCCTGGAAGACAGATCAGCTAAGATCTTTTCCTCTCTCTTACTCTCTGTGAAGTAATGGTTGAGAGTTGCAAGCCTAGCCCAAACATGCTATTCTCCAAGTGGTACTGCAGAAGCCGTGGATGTGTGAGGTACCCAAAACTCCTGTAACACTGTATAATTGTCACTCATTCCTTTGCTGTCATTTGGAGGCTGTCAGTCTCTTGCGTTGCTGACATGCACCCCCTGGGAGCCAGTGTCACACTGCTCAAACTTTCCCTTGTGCCTTGTCACTAAACAGCTGGTCCAGTAAAGGCTTTCAATAACTGTCACTTTGGCTGGGGTTTAGAGGTTGAAAGCCTCTGCTCTCTATTGATTTATTTGTATAATTGCAGCAGGGATGAAATAAGGACCCACTTTTCCATTTGCCCTTCCCATAGCTTCTTGCAGCTCAGCAGGAGTTGGTGGGATGTGGGTTGTGTGTTCTCAGTCCAGTTCTTCCCTGGAGTGGTGCTGCAGTGAAAGCTCTTCTCGCACTGCCCCACTGCAAACAGCCATAATAGCACTGAGTCCCCAACACGCTCAGCAAATAATATTTTTAACCATTCAAAGCTGATGTGAAGAGCTGTCAAGAGGAAACCATTTTGCAGCATTCTGTCACGAGTTTTATTGGTCCAGAAAAATGATAGGACTCCGCCTTTGAAAGCCGCCTAGTAGTGTTTGTTTACATGTTTGCCTCTGGTCTGACACACCAGTCCCCAAGAACATTTACCAACGGCAAGAGAGAGCCCCTGCAACCATTAAACTAGACAAAAGTAGTGTTGTTCTCACACCTGAAAAATTCATACAGGGAGACAAATACAGATTTTGGTTGGTTGGTTGTGGGGTTTTTTTGTTTTTTGTTTTACGTCTAGGCTAATGTCTACTAAAAGTTATACTCTCCTTTCATTTTCGGTTATGTAATGGACTGAATGAACCCTCCTCTCACGTTCTTCATAATTTCTAGCTTATGTTATTGAGAGGTGATGAATTAATGGGAATGTCCTTACAAAACCATGTATTTTGGTTAAGGCTTTAAACTGAAGTATTACTCTCAGTAAAATATGTATATTTTTTTCTTTTTAACTTGCTTTCTACAAGTGGCTGCAGCAGCCCCTAGCATTTGAAGAGACAGCCGGTGTTTGGCTGTCGCATAACAGGACTTCCCTCTAAGAACTGAAATGATGCTCATGTTTTGCTTACAAGCAAATCAGAACTGCAGCAGATAATGTTTAAAAATGACATTTATTATGACGTTTTGCTAAACAGCAGATGTGTTTTTGCTCAAGCATGTAAATGTCAAGGAGCAGAGCACCTAGCAACCAGTTCGCAAGATATTTTCAGCATGCAAAGAAGGTTTGTGGAGCCTGTTGGCAGATGTACTTTCCTTAGTGCTCAACGACTGTCCCAGCTGCAGCCTCACGTAGATAGGCTGTTTTCCCCACCTTTGTTTAATTAGCAATCCACCTAAGAACATAATATTGCAGCATGATAGGTGTGCTCCAGCCAGATGTTTTCTAGCTAGTCCAGGTCTCTGAAACCAGTCCAGAGGCCTTTTATGCAGGGAGGGTGGTGGGCTAACAGTCTTTCAGTATTAACTTCTCATATCATAAGATGAGAGAAGGCCTGATGGTCATCCAGTCCATTCTTCTTGCCAAAGGCAGGTTTTGTCCCCCTGACCAGAGTTTCCTTCTAAACACTTCCTGTGATGGAGATCCTACCTTTTCTCTGAGCAGTCAGTTAGAAGAATCATTGTTCTTATTGGTAGGGAGACTTTTGGTTCCCTTTCTTCATAACTAACCTGAGTTTTCTTTTGTTTAGACTTAAGCATAGTTGTTTTGTTATCTTCTTACCATGGGTGTGGAGAACACATAGGATTGCAAGAGATGCTCTTGTGGTCAGGAGCAAAGGTCTGTTTGACACTGCAGTCTACCTCCAACAGCAGTCACAGCAAGATGCGTGAGGAGGAGTACGAGCAGGATAAGCATATGTGATAGTCTCATCTTGAAAAAGCATGGCCAGATCCATTTTGGCTCACAGGATTTTCTGAACCTGATGTGGCTTTTCTACTTAGTAACTTGCAGTGGATTGCTCTTCCAAGTTCTCCATTTGAGTCTGTCTCTCCTTGTGACAGTGTTTTGTGTTTTTGAATGCTTTTACTTCTCGTCCTTTTTCAGATGACTCCTCTTCAGACTGAACATTCATTTCATCTTCTCTCATGGATCATGTTTTCTAGATTTCTTAACACTTTCTTGTGGCATAGTTTCTTACACTGGCTATACTACACTAGCCAAGCCTTCACCCATGCTGAATATGTACCTTCTTTATGTCCCACTTATATCTGATTGATGTCATTATTAACATTCTGTGTTTTCTGGGAAGTGTGTTCTGTTACAGGTAACATAATCAGGATTTTTGGTTGTGATTTAAACAGGATCTGTGACTTGCTCTTGAAGATGTTTCTGTTCTTACTGAACTAAATGGGACACGAAGGCACTTGCTCTTCAGATGGCTATGTTTGAAATCTGTAACCATGGAGAATATTTATACATCTCCCTCTGCATCTGAGTCCCATTTTTATTCTCACTGAGGTTATTGTTAGCGAGCCCTGACAATGCTTGCAGTAGTCTTAACTTATGCTGAAAATGACCTTTTCTTTTGGACTAGGCAAAAGGTTTTTCTTAGCCAGAAATTCCAGCCTGTCCCTGTAAGTTTGGAAGGGATGCTCTTCTCTTATGTAAAAAGAGTTGCTCGTGCTTCCCCACGCTGTTGTCAACTAAGTGTTGTGTTGCCTGCAAGTGGCATTTCCAACATGTGAGTATCACTAGATGACAGTGCATTGCAATGCATTTAGTATTGTGGATAAAACAGGAGAAGGTAATGCATAAAACCCCATCTTCTTTTCACATTTTTATATATTTTTTGTTGTGGGGGACATTCTGTGAGTCTTTAGATAAGTGAATGATTGTATACATAAAAATACTTACATGTCTAACTCCTGCTTAGTTTCCAAAGCTTCTGTTGAGTAAATAGCTGTTAGATTTCTGTATTGTAATATGAATGTTGTAAACGGATAGAGCTTTGAAAGTATCTTTTAGGTATGATGCAGTCATATGAGAGTTAATGCTGAAAATCATACTTGCTCATGGGCACTGGCCAAGACTTAAAGGGAAAGTTCAAGTGACTGCAACATTCAAAGAAAGGTAAGTCTAGCTGAGTTCAAGGAAGCCCAAATATGTGTGTTGGGCTATTTCCCTTTTCACCAAAGGAGCTCTGCTGTTCTTTGCAGGAGTATTGAAGCAACATAGAAAAGTCTGTGGCTCGCTGTGATGCAATGGTGGGAAGGATCGAGTGATGTAGACCATAGACAACAGAGAATGTGTTCAATCCTGGATGTTGAGGTGTTCTGCATCTTTGTCATTGAGAGTATGTGAGATGTGGACGAGTCAATAGTATTACTCTGATCTCTGAGTGTTGTTCAGGGTTGAGACAGTGTTCAGTATCACAAAGGACAGAGATCTCACTAAGTGTGCATGTGACTGAGAAAGCTTTGCCTCCGAGAGGAATGCAGTGAGGTGAAAGCAGTTTGAGCTAGGTGTCCTTGTTCTAAGTGGCTCCATTGTTTAGTGATTTGTTGTCTGTGCTTTCTCAACAGCTGGCTGGTTTAAAGTGATACTTTTGTTTAGAGCTGTGTACAGGTTGTCCAGTTATATGTATCTTGGAGTTTTTTTTAAAAGAAAGATTACATTTATGAAAAAAAAGAAAATACTGCTTCCTTTTCAACCCCCTTCCTCCCCCTGCCCAAACAAAATCAGCAATAAGAAAGGTCTGACTTAGTACTAGTCAGAAAACATCAGCATTATTCTGAATGCTGACAAAATCTTCCTTCTCAGCAAGCTGCAGTATTTTCCTTCCCTGTTGCAAATCAGTTGGTAGGAAGGAGGGTAATAGATCTGACAATTTTGTGGGTCCTTGTCCTCGGTAGGTATTCTGTCCTGGCTCTTACAGCTGTCCCAGCAGCTGAGAGTCTGTACCAGACATTAGAAACTAGTTATCACCATTTCTTTCAATCCGAATCTTACTAGGTTTCATTTGCAGAGGGGTTGCCCTGACATGGCAAAGATCATGAGCTGTATTTTTCAGATGCTGTTACTGCATAGCAGCTGACTTGGCCAATGTATCTTTAATTTCCTTTTGGCATCCAGCCTGAGGGAACATACAATAAGCGATTTCCTCAAACATAGTATCAATAGGAAATTCATCTTGTTCTGAGCCAGCTACGTGATCTAAGCAGGGGACAGTATGATTTTCGGCTTTGACAGTCTGAAACAGAAATTGGAATATAAAATAGCACTCAGATGTCTGTATTTCCCCAGGGGGCATTTCAAGTGATACAACTGATTCCTTATCCTGCCATTTTCTTGGCATTTCCTTATACCGTAGCTATCAGTTGGTTGTTTACGAAGTACTGTATAGTTTACCAAACCTGTGCAAATGTTGTATTTCATGGTAAGGAGAGACAGTTTAGAAAACAAAACCAAACCAGGCAGGATGCTGTTCTATTTCTGAGTCTTCAGAATCAGCTCCTCCATTGGTAATTGACCTCCTTAATTTCTAATCATGACTTTGTAAAACCACACATGTTCTGCAACACTTACTTCACCTGCCAGTACATTTCACTGTGTTTGTCTGATTCTTATCTTTGCCTCTCTATCTTCCCAGTTGCTAGATTGTTCAAATACCTCGAGTTTCAAAACCATTCCTCACACTCGATTCTTCCCATTGATCTTTTTTTAAGTGATGGAAAGCTGCATATGCATTACGTGTGATGCCTTGGATAGATTTTTCAAGATTTCTCCTGAGCTAAAGTACAACCTCCTGCTCCACCTGCAGCATTGTATTTCATAGTTCCCACAGAATCTTTTTGTCTGATACCTGTTACTATTGTATTGCCACACCGTGTGAGCTCAAATATAGGGCTTGCTTTACTCTTAAGGAGTTTGCAGTAAGTGCTACTCCAACTTAGTTGTTCTCCCCTCCTCCATCCATTTCTTTCGCTTCAGGCTGGATCTCTGGGGCTGAGACTCACTGCCCAGGTGAATCCTTGAACCTGTTACGTGTCAGGATCAGGAATGCAGGTCATTATGATAAAAAATGAAATATCACTTTGCTGGTTTAATCTGATTTCTGTTTTCCTGACTGACAAGTGCTCAGTACGTAAGTCTTCAGTCACTCTTAATTGGTGTGTTTTGCCTGTCCATAATGCACAAAGTGTTTGTGATGCAGAGACTTCAGTGTATTAGAGGTTTACTTGCCTCCTCCACCTCCTCCCTTTCTTTCTCCTCCCCTGGTGGGTTCCCCTCAGTGGTGGCAGTTTCTTGGGGGTTTTCTGCTCCTTTGCCGTTGCCTGGGCACCCACCTAGCTTTGAGTTAGGACAAATTTCATTGTCTTTGTTTGCTTTGCATAAATGCACTTTGCTTTTCTTGGTAATCAGCCTTGATCATTGAAGACTCCCTCTGCTCTGCTTTTAACCTGTGATAGTTCAGATGGTGCCTTCAGTTCCTGGTTTTTTTGAAACAATTTTCTGAAGTCTTCTTTGTCTTCCCAAGGCATCTGGCATTTGCAGTCACACAGTGAGTGTAAGCGTGGGTGGATGTTTTAGTCTGTCCTCCCTTTTCCCTGATGATTTTTGAGTCAGTCAACTTCAGCTACATTTGATAGAAATAGTTGAGGAGCTGGACATGTACAAAGAACGTGTCGATGTATTTCCTGCAGAAATTCCTCCAGAAAGGGAAACCAGATCATGGTAGATACTTTTGCTCCTTGATTCACACACAGGTCATGTTTGCCTATCTAGTGTTTATTATCTTTTTCCCTGCATTATTTTACTTTCTGGGAACTTATTAATGTTACTTTTTTGAAGGAGACACTGTTAGAGCGCTCTTTGCTATTTCCTTCATCTTTTCGCATAAATTGCTGACTCGCAAACCCTTCTTGTTTTGCCAGTGCATTACACACTTTGAAGATGTTCACTGAGCCCACTTGTGCAAAGCCTTCATACAGAGGCTCTATAAATTTAAGTTTTAAAACTATGAACTTAAGTTTTAAAAACTATAAATTTAAGTTTTCTAACTAGGGAAAGTTAAAATCTAATGGTATTAAGTGATCTACAATATACATGCCATAATGCACTTTCATCAATCATCTATATGATAAAAAGTTTGTAAATAAAACAGTTGCCCTATGCTATTTCTGTCTAAATGGGTTAGCTTAATTCACCACTACCTGTTTTATCTCTCCAGGAATATAGCAATACTTGCTATGGGAGTAAATGGTATTTCTTATAAAACTTGTGTGTTGTGACTTCCATTCAGCCCTTTTCCCTGCAAGTTTCTTGATTCTATTTTTTTTCCTCTCTCCTCATTGGTGTACAACTTGCTTAACACCACCAGTTTATTTATTTATTTTTTTATACCACTGTAATTTCATTTTGTAAATTTGTCCTCCAGTCACTTAATGAAAAAAGCCGTTTGGCTTCTTGGTAAGACTTTGTGTTGTGTGTTGATATTGCTCTTGTTTACTGGATTCTGTTTGGCAGAATTATTGTTAAGAAATTTTCCTTATCCTCCCTCTTGCTGATTTGAGAACTGTTGCAGAGAATCTTGAGCTTCAAGGAGTGGTTGTCATCCTCCTCCCTGAAGCACAGACATGGAGGGTAGTCTCCATATACTCTTTTGAATATTTACCTTCTTCATCTAGCTTGCATTAAACCCACCTAATATTTGCCTTAAATGTCATTAGTTATATTATTGCTTTTTATATTATTTGCCAGAATTCTGTTCTTGATATTTGCCCATGCATTTCTTTAGTAATTTTTTTATAGTCTGTGCTTTCTGCTGTTCCCCTATGGCTGTTTCTTATTTGCTTGTTTGCTGAATCTGATTGTGGAGGAGGTCTGTGCTACATGCACAGCTGCAGAGGGAACAAGCCGTTCTTTTGTTACTGTACTTCTAGCAAAAGGTGAGCTTTGAAGAAAAAGAAAAATACTTCTCTTGGAGAATTTGAATTCTGTTTTGTTTGAAAAGTCTAATCAACTGACAAAAAAGTCAAACTTGGTTATTTAAAAATGGATTGTTGATACTCTTTATGGCAAAAAGTTGTGTTTTTCTGGGACATAAAGAAAATAAGATTGCTGTGGGGATTGGTTCCTCACCATGGGGGACACTCTCTGTAGGTGAATGGACATTTTGTCCCATAATGGTTTGAAATTTTGCATAGTCTGACTGGGCGGTAAACAAGGGCATGGGACTTTATTTCATAATGTGAGGTGGACACATAACAGCTGCAGACCTGTTAAGTGCTTCTGGGGTGCCTGTTTCTGGTGTTTCCAAGGACAGTGATCCAAGTCAAGCTCCTGTTCAAATCTATAGGTCAGATTCTGAGCTGATGGAAATGACTGCATGTCAGTGGAGACATGATCTCTAACTGACCTGAGAATCTAGATTCATGTTTTTTGTCAATGTCTTGCACTGAAGTAGAGTTATAAAATACATTAAACCTATGGTCTCATGGCAGATGCAGTCCACAGCCTGATTCAAACGCAGTTTGAATGAGTTTTTCCCCCTTTGTGATTTGATGACACTTTTGGAAGTGCAGCGCAAGAAATGCAACATCATAGGGAAAGGCTGTTCCTACAACTGTAGTTGCTTAACTGCAATTAAGATAGCTGGCAAAAGGCAAATCTCAAAGGACTGATAAAAAGCTCTACTGGGAGCTAAATGGAAAGAAGCTTACTCATTTCCTGTTGAAAGTTTTGGATTTGCTGCTTTAGTGCAAACCTTGCAGCATTTCTGCGCTGCATATGAATTTATGATAGATATTTTTCTTTACATGCCTCATCAGTCTTTGTGTTTAATTTTGGTTTTCATTAGATCAAGAAAGACTGTTATGAGGCTGGGGTAACTTAAATGACCATGTTTGTTGTGATTCCACTGTAAAATATCTAGATATTTTCAGTGCAAACGTCACAAACAGTTAGTACAGTTTTTATGTAATTCCTGTTCACATTATCTGTTCAAAATTTGGAAAATAAATGAAGCTGAATTATTTTAGTCTCAACCAGTAGCTACTCGGGAAAAACTCAGGAGTATATGAAACAAGGTATGCCTAAAGTATCTTTCCACTTTTATTTCTTTTAGCTTTTGGTAATCTGCCAAGTACTGTTTTCCAGACTGGGAGGCTGTGGCTGGACCATCCTGATTAATATCCACCAATGATGAATGAGTCTAAATTCTTCAGCCTATTTATAATTTGGCTTCCACAACATTCTGTTGTGGAGCGCTCTGAAATTAAACTATGCGTTGCATTTGGGAGAAAAAGATCTTGTTTGTTAGTTTTCAGCATGCTGCCAAGTAATTTTGAGTCTAAGCATAAGAAACGTGTGCCCCTCAAACCTTTGAAAAACAATTTCACTCTTGGACTGAATCTGCCGCTCTCCTGATACTGAAGTCTCACATATGGTTATAAAGGGCTCAGAACTGTGAGAAAGAACTGGTGGTCTTTCACTAATACCAGTAACTGGTACTACGTAAACCTAGGCCTGCATCCATGCTTTAAATATTGCATTCAATTGTGCAAATTAGCTTTGACTAATAGCAAATATGCCTGCTATTGAAAAGGAGAATACTCTTCTTACAGTGGCAGAGGGATCCTGTGCTTTCTTGTGGAGTTCTTGAGGGAATCTTTATGAGGTTGGTTGTGCATCTGAAAATAGGTGCACCAAATGGTAAAAAGCAATTAAAGATTTCTAACAAGTCACATCATCCATTTTGCAAGCATCACTGTTTAATTTTGCATTATCTTTTCCTTTGCCAGTTTTGCTTTCCTTCCTCAAAAACATCTGCTTTGGTTTAAAAAAAAAATTAAAAAGGGCATGGGGGAAAGTCAGGTCTCTCCTTCGGGTGCTGTCTGATAGATGGTACAGATTCTGGGTGTTTCTCTAGGGAATGGTGGCTGATGGTAAAAAAACAAGAGTGTGTCTTAGGAAAAATTGCATGCAATGGATTGTTGATGGTATTCTTTGTACACAGTCATTTGATAACAGTCACTTCTGTAATAGAGTATAATAAGACAGAGAACCCAATTAACAGTCCACCAGGAGCAGTGATAATGGTCTTTGTGTACTGCTGGGGTGAGCTTACATCAGGATTTAGTTAGGCTGGAAGCTACTGCATTTACTGAATGTTTTCCCTTGGTGGCAAGAGATGCTGGCTTTGTTCCTCTAAGGGAAGGAAACAACATGAAAACAAAAAGAAAGCATGACGGAAGGTTGCTAACAGCAGCAGAGGAGGTTCAACAGAGCAGCAGAGATAGGCTTAATTCAGTTTAATTTTGCTTGACAATCTACTTTATAATTATAGATCTTTTTTACCTAAACCCCAAATTACTCTATAGGAATAGAGCAAGTATGCTACTAATAAAAAAAAAACACACCAAACAAACTTCACAGTAACTTGCAATGACTCAGTTCTGTTGTTTCTAGATGCCCTTGAAGTCAGAAACCTCTAGTAAGGAACAATATGTTCTTTTCTGTAAAGATATATTTACGTACTTACACAAATTGAGGTCTTGATACAGTTAGTTCACACAGATACAGACATTTCCAGTGTTTGTTTATCTTTCTTACTGATATTTTAGAATCAAGATTGTATTTGCTAAGCAAGAATTTATTGAAAGCATCATCTTCCTAAAATGACTTATTTCAAGAGATGGGCATGTCTCAGTGTGACTGAAGTACATTTCAGCATGGAGTAGAGCTATATGTTAGGGAACAGTCAGGGCGATGATTATTTTGGAAAGTCGTGCAACTGTATTTTAAGAAGTGGGACAGAGTGTCTTGTTACTGAGAAAATACAGCAGCAAGGTGTGTATGTTCTGAGCTGTCTCTCTGCTGTTTGTTACTTGTCAGGGATGTGCTATTTTATGTCTACCCTAATTAGGGGATGTAATGACAATCAGTCTTAGCACTCAAAATGGCTTTGGTAGCTTATGACCTTCCCACTAACAGATCCCAGCGAGTTTGTAAGACCTTCTTGCTGGTTGCAGCATTGTCAGGACTGTATAAATGGTAAAGGCTTTTTTCATGATAGGACAAGCCATTCAACACAGAAAGGACAATTTCATTGTCTTAAGCAGGACTTCAGTGTTCACTGTGGAAGTACATCTATGGCTGACATAGCATTTCCCCAACCACTGCCTGTTTCACTCTTTTCAGCTGAAGGGATTCACACCTTCACAAAGGGAGAAGCCAAAAGTATTTAATTTAGATATAGGCTGGTAATGAAGAATCATTATTGCCCCATTCTACCTTGGGAATGTGTGCAAGCCTGGTCCCCTGCCCCACGCAGAACTTCACGGAAGTCCTGCTGTAGAATTGGGAATGAAACCTTGAATTAACTAGAAACTCATCCTGCCTCTTGTATCTTCAGTTTGCTGATTTTACACTCTAAGTGCCATGTTGTCTGATAAACCCAAGCCCAGACTTACCTTAGAAAATGCACATATTAAGGTTCTAAGTTGAAAATGTAGGTTTTAAAATGCCAAAATAAAGCTGCTTTTGCAATTTTGATAGTTTGACAAAGTTGAAAGCAACTGAAAACAGGATCTTATAATGGGGAATGTTGGTGAATTCTAGTTGCAGTAATTACAAACTGGATTGTATGTGGTCCCTTGTAAGAATAACAAGGTATTAAGGAAAACATCTACACTGGTCTCTCTTTATGGTGATAGAAAAATCCTCCTGGCTCCATGAATTCTGTTAGCCCATGGAGTCCATGCAAGGACTAAACCATCAGAAATGGTGATCTCATCCTGTTCTCATTTTCATGACTTCTCTTGCCTACAGCAGTGTTTGATAGAGCTGCTTTCTGACCCTAGCCAGTAACTAAGCACCATAAAGCTGCTTGCTCACTCCCCCGCGGTGGGATGGTGGAGGGAATTGGAAGGATAAAAGTGAGGAAACTCATGGGTTGAGATGAAGACAGTTTAATAGGCAAAGCAAAAGCCACATGCACAAGTGAAGCAAAACAAAGAATTCATTCACTACTTTCCATTGGCAGGCAGGTGTTCATCAGGCTCCGTCATGTGTAACAGCTGCTTGGGAAGATGAACACCATAGCTCTGAATGTCCGCCTGTTTCTTATTCCCCCAGCTTTATATGCTATGCATGACATCCCATGGTACAGAATATCCTTTTGGTCACTTGGAGTCAGCTGTCCTGGCTGTGTCTCCTCCCAGCTTCATGTGCATCCCCAGCTTCCTTGCTGGTGGGGTGGTATGAGAAGCAGAAAAAGCCTTGACTCTGCATAAACACTGCTCAATAATAATGAAAACAGCTCTGTTATCAACACCTTCCAGCACAAATCCAAAACACAACCCCATACATACTAGCTACCATGAAGAAAATTATCTCAGCCAAAACCAGCACATGGCCCAAGGATAAATCCATGCTGGAGAAAGTACACCTTGAATCATCTGTCCATGCTGCAGCAAATATACCTTGAAGTATCAGTGGCTGTGCATGAGGTCGTGCTCAAGCACCTTGAAGCATATGGCCATGGAGAAGCCCATGACAGTGCAGGTATGTCCCTGGAGGGACTGCGGCTGTGGGTAAGGCCATGTTGGAGCAGGATTACTTCTGAAGGGACTGTGGCGGTGGGTGAGGTCATGCTGGAGCACGTATATCTCTGAAGGCATTGTGGCCCATGGATAAGGCCATGCTAGAACAGATGAACGTTAAAGTGACTGTGGCTGTGGTAAGTCTATGCTGCAGCGGGTGTATCCCTGGAGACACTGTAGCTCATAGCTAAGGCTCCACTTTGAGCAGGTACAACCTGAAAGGACTGCAGTCTGTGAATAAGTCCAAGCCGGAGCAGGGGCAAGGGGAGAGCTCATTGCAGTGTTAGACCCGATGGCCTGTTCCAAAGCGACCAGGGGTGGAGAATTACAATAATGGAAATACCTTTAAATTGTTGTACCCCATGATTTGAGTTGCATGTTATAGGAATTTCTATAGCAGGAACCACCTGAACCAATGGAGGACAAGCCTTACAAGAAGCAGTACGAGTGCAGCAGTGGCCTGGCCTGAGCTGGCTTTGGTGCCCAATAACTCCATGCAACACACCACCTCTCCTGTCCTGAGTGACCGCCATAACAGATGGAGCCCAAAGTCATAGGCTAAATGAATTTAGTGGACGTTTTGTGGGCATTTTACAGGGGTGGTCCATAGACTAAGGCAATGATATCTGCGTATTATATCAAAGGATGGGAAGGGTGGTGGTGGGTAATGAGAATGTGTTGGACAATGTGAGACCTGAGCATGACTTAAATGGTATGGAATAAGGGGTGGAGAATGTGTGCTTGAGCCTAAAAGAGCGAGCTGCAGGTGTCCTTCCTGTGGCATTCAAAAGCTTTGCAGGTTCCCTCCAAAGCGTGTAACTTTGTACAAATATCAAAAGGAGTTGCCTTGGTAACAAAACCTCTGAGCCTTCATTTAATTTCAGAGGAGCAGAAGGTCATATGCCCAGTCAGCAGAGCTGTGTGTCAGGTACTAATGGTTGGGGGAGAGTTAGTAAGGCCAAAGGTAGTTTTGTTTTTAAATGTCAAGAAAATTGAAAACCATGTGAGAAGCAAATTATAAATTTCCTTGTTGAAGATAATGGCTGAAGCAAGAGCTTTGCTTTCATGAGGGAAGAGGAGTCAGTTTGCCAGGAAACTACCCTGTCTGCACCTGCTTAATCATGCTGCTATCATAGGTGACATTATCATCAGTGTGGTCATAGGGACACGCCCTCATGTCCCCAATAACAAATGGAAGAGAGACATCCTCCAGCCCAGTGTAGCTCTGGGGAATTACATTGGGACCAAGGAACAGCCGCAAAAATTGGACCAGACCTTCAGCTGGTTTAAACACTGCTGTTCCACAAAACATGCTACATCTACCCCAAGATTCAGCACGGAGAGGTGAAACGCCATTTCCATAACCCGTTTTCCTGCCTTTTAGTGATAATTTTGTGTATCTGGTAGCAAGTGAGATTTTTAAATGCTGCTTAATTAAATGGCTGCTTAGAAGCTGAGCATACTGTAATTGCATAGAGCAAATACAAAGGCCATGTCAAGAAGAACCCTGATGGCTGGCTGAGGTACAGATGGTCGGCTCTGTAATGGTGGTGTGAAGTGGGCATCTCTTCCTTGTTGAAGCATGGGATGCTCCTTGTAGCTGTCTCTGTATGCAGAGAAACAGCAACCAACTGTGGCAGTGGTAAGCACAAGTGGACACTGTAACTGTTTGAGGTTGGTCCATAGGTGTTGAGAGCACTCAGCTACACAGCAACACTGTGCAACAGGTGAAAAGCCCAGCTCTCTGCTGTCTTTTTCTTAGGCATTTTTCCGAAGTTCTGCTCTACTCTGTATTTTTCTTCAGAAGACAATTGGAAATTATTTGGAGGCCATAACTAAGCTGTATATGCACAGATAAACTAGCAAACATGAGAGGAGAAAGGTTGTAAGGGGGAGAGTGCTTTGAATATCTCTCTCTCTCTGCTGATCCATTACCTACCTGTCCAGTCAAACTAGAGCATTGACATCGCACTTGAATTAATGTCCTCCAAAACCCAGATAGCTGATGTGTGTGTCCCTGTCTGGACCAGAGAAATCAGGAGAAATAGAAAGAGAGGAAAGGATAGACTGACCTGGAGCCATCTGTATGTCAGTATACCAAGTTGGTGGCCAAATGAAATATGTATTCACATAGTCCTCAGTCTGTTGGCTCTGGTAACTTAGGATGTCTGTTGTCTTACTTAACAAACAGAAATGAGTGTGGTTACCATTTAATCTGTGACTCTTCATCTGACACCATTTCTGATGAAGAGGGCTTTCTTTCCCCTAATTTTCTGACTCTCCATATGGCTTGCAAAATATAAGCACAGCCTTTTGAAGAAGGCAAACTTGAAACCACCTTAAGAGCAGCACTGAAGTTGTGGATAACAGTCTGTAAGTTAAGCTTTAAGTAAAGCTCTCAAGACATAGGACTTTGCTCTCTACCTACCAGCTCTGTCACCATTGCATAATGAGTTGATGAAGTTTGCTGAATCTGATCAAAGTGTTTTATTCCAAAATATTTTGCTATGAAACTGACAGTTTTCTAGGTCGTGTTATCCCTGAGGGCTAAGTGGTGAGGTGAGAAATGGTTTTGATGAGAGAACAGACAGAGTATCTGTCACTGCTAACTCTTCTACAGGTGACTGCATATTCATTCTGCTAGCACTGGCTCTTGACTCAGCTGTGACATTTAAAATGGAGAACTGGAAAATCCTGAGAACATGGAAAACCCATGTTGAGACAGAATGGCAGCCATAACCACTTTAGATATGGTACAAAGAGGATTGGAAGAAATCAGTATGTTGTTGTGTTACTCTTGTGTTATTACTGCCCTACCAGCTGCTCTGCTCTGCTTCCCTTCTTTCTGGTTATAACCATGACTGAAGATGTAAACTTCCCCCACGGAGGACATGTGCAAGTCGTTTGCTGTGGTCATGAGGGTCAGGGGAAGCTTTGCTGTGTCTCAGTTTTTCTGTAATTGGGAATAATAGCCTGTTGTGATTAATTTTCTCACACTGTGGTTTCAAGTTGTTTTGTGCAAACCAGTGATATTCTTGACTGTTTTTGCAGCTCAGGACAATCCTGCCTGTCAGGGTAGGTTATGCCTTTTTCTTCCACAGCCATTGTGTGATCGCTGCTGGCAACCCTGCACGCAAAACTCTTCCTGGCATGAACAAAATGTGGCTTTGAGGAACTCTGAATAGGCATGAGACTTTCTGTAGCAATATGAAAACTGGCATGCTGGATAGTTTCACAGAGTCTTTGTAACCTCACTGTGCCCACAGAGGAATGAAAAGGAGCCTCGGTGTAACTGCATACTAGGCTCCCTTAACTGGGAAGTGAAAACCTGTTTGTACAGAGCAGGGTTTCAGACCACCAAGGTCTGCAAAACCACCACACATCCTCATAATCAGGTGCAGGTTAAGTGGGAGACATGTAAGAAACATCTTCCTGGAGAGGTGATCATTATTTATAATCCCTTAGGCGCTGTTGTCAAAACAGTCCTATTAGGCAGCTGTTGTGCAGAAGAAGGGTCACTTTCTGCTGCTTTGACATCTTGAACTACATGCAGTGCTGCTGTGGTAGGGGCATAAGTGTTTTCTGCAAGGCCAGTTCAATGCCTTATTATTTCTTCTAAGTTCTGCTTTGGAGGTTCCAGATAAATGTACTGAATACTGATTACGTTTTCTTTCATTTGTAAAAATGAGAAATATGAGAGTATAAACAGTCTGCCTGGTTCTCAAAAAGCACTATTTTAGTTCATAGTCACAAGGTTGTTTTTTTCGTCCTTCCCAATTTTTAATGAGACAAGCTTATATAGCACAAAATTGTACTTGGAAAGCATTTTAATTCAGCTTGATTGGAGTATCATTGAGATCTTAAGCTTATATATGTAGACAGAACTGGAAGCAAGAATTATCCAGTAGCATTATCTTTTAATGGCCGTTTCTATTTTTGTCCTGAACTCATTTGCTTAGAATAATAGCTAAACTCTTATGCAGTATATGGGGAAAGCGTCACTGATGGTTCAGTTAGCAGACAAAGGGATAAATACATTTAATTTGATGGAAACTTTGTTAGATGAATTTGTTTAATGCCAAATCAACATTTTGTTTGTTCTTAGTTAGAAATAATTAAGCAGAATTGATGGCTAACAAGTTACCAATGGGCTAAAATGAACTGTTGGCAGAGCAGATGATTTCACACTGAACAAAGACGCAAGGTCACTGTTAAGTATCTTGATTATCTCAAGATGTCTCAAGATAATCAGTCACTCATTTTCTGAGGTACTCTTCTGCTTTTCAGAGCTGAAAACTTTTAGCGAGGGCAGCAATTTAGGCTGAATACTCGTGGTAGTAAGGGCAAGTAACTGAAACCTCTTTTTTTTCTACAGGATGCATTAAAAGGAGTTTTTAATGTTGCTTATGACATATGTATACAGTTGGGGATATTGCATTTTTATTTGGTTTCAGTATACTTAGTCATCTGTTTTTGTCTCTCTGCAGATAACTCTACATATGATTTATTAAATTTGAGCAGTCTTTTAAAAGATTTTGGGCTAAATACTAGATTCTAGAAACTACAAGGTAAGATCTGTCTTCTAGTGCTTCTGGGTGCATTTATGTTGTCTCATAAAACAAGTGCTGTCTGTATGTGCAGCTGTAATAAGATCTTCAGTTTGGATTTTCATTGGTCAGATATATTATTTGATGTTCTGAAGATGAGCTGCAAAGATTAATTTATTTCCATCTCCTGCATCTCACACAGAGATTCATTTTTTTATTATTTATCCAGCACAGTCTTGAGGTTATTTGATAATGCAGCTGCTGGAATTTGTTCCATGAAACCGATTGTCTTCGGAAGGTAAGTGCTATGAGGCCCTGTGCTGGTTGTTTTTATAATGCTAGTTTTCCCATGAAAATAGCAGCACACTTATACTCAGGTTCATAAACGTATGCTATTCAGAGCTTTATACTATACAGTTATTTGCAAAGAAAAAAAAACCCCCACAACCAAAAAACCAGGCCAGACAAAGCTCTCCACAAGCAGTGGGTAGAGCTCAGTCATGTAATGATATCACTTTGAAATGGATGCTACTGAAAAATGCATGGTGTGTAATTGGTTGCCATTTCCAAATGTCATAGAATTCTTTGCCCTTAGAGAGGAACAGCAAAGCCTAGATCAGGTTAGCTTTAAAATTAATATGATTTGTTCTCGTGGTATATCCAGGGTTAGAGTTGAGAGAGGGGGAAATGGATATTGATTCTGTAAGTAAGTTTTCTATTAATCTTGCAAGATTGTTAATGATCTGGGTAAATTGTTTTAATATATATTTGCATATGTTTCAGCCTGTATCTTTTAGTAGGTTTTACTTTTTGTAATGGATTAATGAATAGCTATCAAACCAACTGCAGTGATACGGCCACTGAATTTTGTCTAAAATGTATTGATTTACCTTTTTGTGTCATGTTCAAGAAATGAGATCGATTTGAAAAAAGAGGTATGTTTTGTGAAAAGATGTAAAACGAGATATTTCAAAAGCTCATAAGGCATGTCAAGCATGGGGATGGGGCTGGCATGGAGGGGCCCAAAAATAAAAATGTGGGATCAGAGGAGATGGAAATTACACTAACCTTCTAAATTACCCTTCTCAGTTAATCTTTACACAAGTTCGCCATTCTATTGAAAGTTAATTAATTCCCTCACTAAAACATAAAATGTAAATACCTTTATCTCATTGAACAGAAACTATTTACAAATCAACTGGAGCTGGGCAGAGTTGAACCTTCTCGCTGTTTTCTGCAGCACAACATCAAAAAGTATCCCATGGTTTTTCCGTAGCAAGTGCAGTTGCTTTGATGGTGTGTGTAACATAGATACACTCCTGTGATTAACACATTAAATAAAGATGTGCCACTTTCTCTTTGCATTGGCATTCTCAACAAACTAATAAGAAGTACCAGCTTTGTATGTTTTTAGATAGATGCAAAGACACAGATATGGATACAGATGCATGCAATAACCTAATACATATCTTTCCTGGCATCTGCGTAACAGGGGCCTTTTCTTAATGATTTACCCTGTTCCAAGAGTTTTCCAATGGCTATGTAAGGCAAACTGACCTAAGTGTTCATCTTAGTTTACCAGTACTAGGAGATGATGTTACCTGATCTGTGGGCTTGGATGATGTACTGTTTCCTAGGTAAAGGTTTTTATTAAATAAAAGGGTTTGCTGAGCTCTATTTCCTGCTGGGGAACTTCAGGAGAGAGACCAAGTGTTTCTAAATCTGTTTTGCACTCACCTGAGGGACTGCAGACTGCTGCCTGGCTGCACTGAGCCTGCCTCAACAGACAGCATAAGGAACAAGTCCTTTGCTTCTTTTAATTCCTTCACCTTGTTGAGTCATTTCTGCCTATACTGAAGAAGAAATGAAAAATACTAGTTTATAGGAAGATTTTTTTTGTTCTTATGTTGCCTTAGTTGGGGAAGAACTTCCTAAGTGGAAAACCTACTTGGAGATCTACCCAGCCCTTCTCCTTCAGAAATTTCTCATAATATTGTTTGGAGAGACCCTTTTTATTTGGAATAGACCAAACCTGATGCTTGGGTTGGATACCTTGTGCAAGGATGGAATCTTGCATTTAGGTTGAACATGCGTTAATGGGATATTTTATAGGTGATTGGGTCCTTCCTTTTAAATAAGAAGAGGCTTTGACCCTTGCTGCCCCTGATCCCCCTTCAATCAGGCCTGCTTTTGCCGACACAGCAAGAAGGGAGACTCCCTATGGAATGGCTATTATTGTGAAGCATGGCAGGAATGATGTCTCTGACCAATGTGTGAAGCAGCCTCCCAAACAAATGTCACTTTGATAACAGGCTTATTTATAGCGTGCAGCACTTCTTAATCTTGCTCAGTATCAGGGTGCCAATTAGCAAGCACACAAAGCATTTTGATCTAAGTTGATAGAGCAGATGAAGGGATAGGGAAATAAACAGGCAGGTAAAACATCTTTTTCTTTGCGTGGACAGAGATGGGTGTAAAATCCCATTGTCCTGAATCCCAGCCCCATGTTCTGCCTCAAGACCTGCTCTGCTGGAATCTGTTCCCTTGAGATATCCCAGGTGTCATAGATTTTGGGTCTGACAGACTTTCTGCTCATCCCCTCTCTCCTTTCTTGGGCTGGCCGAGGCACACAGACTGTAGGTTAATTATTTCATCTTCCACAGTGGGAAACTACGCAAGACTCCCAAGTGTTAGCAGTTTCAGCAGCTCCCTAAATACTCATTCTGGCCCAATACCAATGTCACTGACTCTAGGGCTTTTCTGCTCATTCTCTAATTCCCTTTAATCATATGTAACAGTGCGAGATAGCATTCAGCTTTTTGGTTTGTTTTTCTTGTTGCCCTTTCATGCTTGATTCAGATATTTTGAAGTTATGCAGAGACCTTAAATGTTTTGATGACTCGGAAAGAGTAAGACCTGCCATTAAGTGTAACAAACCCATTCCTGTGACAGGACCTTTTAGTTTGCCCAGCCAGGAAATGTAATTCAAGCAGCACAACAAATTAATGTTTCATTGATGGCTTCTTTGGTCTGTGGGCGTATTAACTAAAAGTGTTGTGCATGTCACCAGGAAAACAAGTATGTTTTCATTGAATAGCAGAGAACTTGTGGAGTTGATGTTGGAGGCTGGTAATTGAAATGTAAACACTGAAGTACAGTCATCCGCTTCTGGGAGGAATGTATATAAGAATGGAAACTCCAGTAGTCTTACTCTAACCTAAGGACATTTCAGACTAAATTAGAAAAAGGCAGAAGAATGCTGCAGGAAGCATGTAGAAATGATACTCAGCACCTTCCCCAATGCAGAAATGGGGCACAAGAAAAATGTTGATTAGATTTCTTTCCTGAGTAAAGGGGAGATATGCCCCTGTATTTGGAGTTTGACAAGTTTTGGTTGAATCCAATGTTGACGTCTGAATTCTGGCTCTATAGGAATGGTCCAGCTGGGGTACTACAGGATTTAAAGATGATGCTTTCTAGATGTTCAGCTCCAGGACAGAGTAGCTTTTTGAACCCCTCTGATTTCAGGAGAGAACCGCCAATTCTGGAATAGATTTGGTCCAAGGCCAAAGATCAAAATGTTTTGCTGTTTTCTGGCTGGGGAGAATTCATTGGTGTCAGTACTACTAATTGCCTGTTAGAGAGTGGGGACTCTCTGAGCCCCAAGGAGCAGTTCTTCCTGGGGTCCTTCTAGGTGGTTCCTGTAGTTGCTCAGCATGCTGTCCAGTTTTCATTTCTGTTTCATGGGCTGTAGGTTCAATGGGAATGATTTTCTTTTGGAAATACTGCATGTTGGTATTTACAGGGCGTAGGGAGAACCCAAAACCCAAACTTGTTTGATCTTCCAATTTTGTGAGGAACTCTTCTTCCGCCGCTCTCCTCTCCCCACCCCCAATACTTCTGGTGAGCTGTAACCGAAACTAGAATTCAGCTTCTTCCCTCCCCAGTTAGACTCTGTACTTCCATGGCTTGGGGTTTTGATTTTTAATTCTAAAACAATGTTGCTATCGAGGGAGTAAAAATGTGGTGTAGCTGATCACAGGCGTCAGGCAGCTGTTATGTCAGTGGGTAATGCAAAAGGAAGGATGATTTCTAAGTTACTGCAAATCACTGAGGGCTAACCATTTTGTTAGCATTTGGCTCTTCAAAAACTGTTACCTTCAGTCTTTTTCTACTGTCTGATGAAAAGAGTAACAAATCAGGAGTGCGAGCACGTTCCCATTCTCCACCATTAGTGGATGATGAATAAGGTGTCAGGTGAGGTTGTTTACTTGGAAAGCAAAATGGAGGAAAGAAACCCTATAAAAGGAGACGGTCCTTCAGGAGGATGACAATTGCTGAAGGAGCACAAAGCTGTTGTTAATTCTTTGCTAAATATTATTTATGTGAATTAGATTTCTGTAACAGAAAAATTTAGATTTAAGTCAGAACATAAAAACATACCAGATACTGGTAATTGGATAAACACCTATGAGAAAAAAACCTAATGCATAAACAATTTTTTTCTTGTTGGTATTGATCTCTTCTCTATCACAAGGCTTAGTGTGTTTCTACTACAAGCAGACTTTCAATGGACTGAAACACAGGGAATCCCGTAAATTATTTGGTAAGTAGGAAGAGATCAAGGAAATATTAAATATGCTGCAGGGAGAGGCTTGATAATGCAGGAATTTTCTTCTAAAACTGGCTTGAAACAATTTTCATGTAAGAATTAGAGCTGACCTATCTCTTCATGCAGAAAATGAAACCTTGAGCTCTCTGTAGATTAAACCTATGGAAGGTTATGTGATCTGGATAGTTTGCTATATTATCCTCTTCTCAAAGTCCAGTCTAGTAATTTAAATGTGGTCTAACTAGAAGTACAACCCTACTAAAATAAAGGAAGAATTTTTTCCCCTTCCAGAAGCTTTTTGTTTTCCTTGGGCACAACAATAGTCTTAATTTTCTACTTGGATAATTATGTTGAGTTATGTTTTACTTAATGCTGAAAACATTTATTGAGTTTTCCCTTAGATAGTTACATATCCCTGCTTAAAAAAATAAATGTTTATACAAAAACTAAAATTTTTTTCTGACTGGTTTATTGGATCATTGCAATTATGTTAGACCCACTGAGTACACCGAGACGTAAGTTTCACATTTGCTGGATACTGTTTTTAATGCATCAGGAATGAGCATATCTGAAAACATTTATTACCACCAGGATAGTTTGAGAGAGCTGTGACTGACAGTTGAAAGTTGTTGAGCTGATTACCTGGAGCATTAATGTGTTGCCATTCCTTGGCCCAACCTTGGCACTGAGCCAGAATGATACTACTATTTCATAAGATAAACCTCTGAGAGCAAAACATTTCGAGAGATTGAGTAGCAGAGAAAATGAGAGAAGCAGTCTGGGTCAGATCCTCAGCCATCATAAATTGGCCCCATTGGGCCGTGGAGGTGTGCTGCATTTTGACATTGTTCCTTTGAGAGCTTCCCACTGGACAGCTGCAGATGAGGAAAGCAGTTTTCTCAAACAGTAGGCTACAGATAAAAAACAGCAAAATGTTCTCCCTATTTATTTTTAGACCAGAGGCCTGGGAAGTAAAGTGGTTGCTCCTGCTCCCCAGTGCAGAATTGCTGCTTGGGATGGGACATAACTGTGACTGCACCCCACCTCTCCAACTCCCTCTGCAGCAGCCCTCTAAGGCTTGATGCCTCTGCCCCAGCCCTTCCTCCATCCTCTTGCTATTCAGTTCCTGTGACAGAAGTAGCCTTGCACAGCCTGGCCTCTATAACCTTTCACCACATGATGAGAAGAAATTTAGATCCAAAGCTGGCTGCTTACATGAACATAAACAGGCATGGCTTTGGGGGTCCATTCAGGCACTCCACAGAAATGCAACAGCAGGCCCGGTTTGAGACGGTGTGTCTAAACACATTATGATCCCTACACAGCATGGACAGCTCTCCTACTTTTTCAGCTCCATGGCTTTTTTGTCACAGCAGATGTGCTTTCAGTCACCTCTGAATCAATAACACCAGCTCAAAAAGCAGTATGAATGATAGGGAGCTGCTTCAACATATTTCTCCCTTAACAAAACAATTGTGAAATTTTTGTTAGTTGTAGACATAACAGAAAAGATGTCAAAGGTTTTTACCATTCAGGAGATTAATTGTAGCTCATAGGGACCAGCATTGGGCTTTACCTAAGCTCATGCAGGCAGAAAGCGAACAAAACTTACCGTGCTTGTTGCCTGAACCTAACCTGAACAGGAACAGCTCTATCAGACCAGCGCACCATTGATAAAGGGCTATGCTGACTAAACCTTGTCAAGAAAGATACAATTCTTGTGGATATTAATCCATTTCACTCTGAGGCAAGAACTTTTGGTGCTTTGTAACTTTTAGAATAAAGTAATTTAAATCGAATGGTACAGACTAAACAGGAAAGCAGTTTTCAAGCAGACTTTAGCAGTGAAAGAGGCACCCATTTTCCTGCTTTTAATTTAGAGGTCGGCTAACTAGAAGAGAGGCAGAAAATGCAGGTGTGTTTTCCCTGCAATTTTTATCCTTTGTAATTGAAATACAGTTGGCTGTAGCATATGTTTCCATAACTGCCAAGCAGGCTAAAGCAGGGTTTTCAGAATGGATTAGAGGGACAAGGCCTGTTGAAAGGCACTTGGGTGAATTGTGCTGAGAACAAAGTAGGTGCTGAACTCTTACTGAAACTCGAAAGGAGCAAAGCTTTTAATTCTATTTGTGCCAAAGAAAATCCTACTTAATGATATATTCAATCTTCATGTCTACTTCACACAGGGATGTGTCGGTTGTTTCCTTATACTTTGTGTTTTTAAACGTTCTTCTTCCAAAGGAAGACTCCTGGGTTGAAAAAGGGATGCACATTGCTTGAGTTTGCATCTAGCAAGGGACTAGGGTACTGGGAAGGTGGCCTGGCAGCCTTCTGACATTCTCAGGTGGAACCCATGTCCCATAAAGGGCATGGGGAGGGCTTGATGTTTGAGAAGAAACTTTAATTCTAATCCAAACCAGATAACAAGATGAAAAAGAGGTGGCATGAATCTGTTCCAGATTAAAAATAAAGACCTCTTATACAGCACCCTTTCTTGGTAGCTATTTTTATTCTGTTGGGCTGAATGCTCTTTTCCTGTTACCCCACTTAGTTATGTGCATTTTGCTTTTGCTGACAAACCTGCAGATTTAGGCTGAAAACAGTTTGCAGCTGATTAAGGATGGTGTGCCTGACAATTTCTTGCTAATCTCTCTTATTGTGCCCTTCATAAAAATGACAGTCATGGTATAAATCCTAGTTTAAATCAATACCTGTAAGTGCTAATCTCTGAAGAGGGAAATGTCAAATACCTCCTGCTGTGTGCAAGGACTCAAATTGTATAGCGTCAAACATTAAAGAATACCTAAATTGTTCACCTTTTTTCCTTTGCCCAATGCTTTGTACTTTCTTTTCTATCACTCCCTATGTCATTAACCATTCTCATATAAATGGTGCCTTAATGGTGGTAGGTGTGATGAGACTTACAGTGCAACATTGCCATTTTTTGCCCTGTGGTGGAGCTACCAGTGGTCCTAGCCCTTACGCAGGCATAATGTCTTGGACAGTGCCCTGAACTCTGGAGTCAGCCTTCTTCCTTACTCACGGGACCTCTTCTGAGAAAAGTTTCTAAAAGCTCTGAGTGCTAGTTGCATATCTACGTGCAACGTAGCACTTGGGGTAACTGGTGCTAGGAATCCTGGAGCCAAAATCAGCAGTAAGTTTAGTCTCTGTTTTGGGACTCTAAACCCAGATTTGAATGCTTACAGTCAAGCAATCTATTGCATGCCCGTGGATGCTTTTCTTGCTGATTAACATTAGGACACATAGTGGTTTTAAAAGCCTGCTCATTGCTCAAAAGTGCCAGAGGGGAAAAGCAAATAAGCAAACTGTAAGACTGAAAGATCACTTAGAAATGAGAACATGGTGTGTTTCAAGGTAAAAAGGCTTTACTGCCCACTCTGCATCTCTTCCATCTCTGCAGAAGTATGTGCTTTGTTTTTTAAATTAGAATGATTGGTTAGACCGTATTAACTCGTAAAACTATTTCAGAATGCAGGGAGAATTTCTGCTTTCACTGACATCCTTGATCCTCTTTGAAAGACAAGCTGCTCATGAACCTTAGTGTGTTTGGGATCCTGATTCTAGGAAGTACTTGAAATTGTAGCTTTTTTCCGTGACTGAGACTGAAAAACTGGTAAGGACAGAAACTCTCTATGTAATTTTTATAACTTTTAGCAATTTGATAATTTTTTTGTAAGGTACGTGCTTAAATTTTGTTTGTCATTGTGTTAGTTCTGTTGCTGAAATACCAAGCCAAATTTCAAAAGTCCTTAATCTCCTTTTGTTACATCCTTGGCTAAAAACGTCATTGATGCTATCTCAGCCTGAGGAAGAGACAAGGAATACTGCGTCACTAGTATCTTCAGATATGTCTAAGTGCTCTGTTTCTTAGTTTCAGACAGCTGCTTCTGGAATGTTCTAGAAGCTCTTCAAATACAAGCAGCAGAGAGTGTCAGGCAGAAGTAGTTAAAGCTGGGGGATCTCTCTAATCTTGAGAAACAAATTAACAAAGTATTAACAGATCAGAGTCTACGGCTGCACTGCATGAAAGGCTTCCTAGGAACAGCCACCTGAGTTTTGGTTGTGTTCCTTTAGCCATGGAACAGCATGAGAGTTGACTGCTAGAAGAGGGGCACAGTATTTCCAAATGAGCAGCTGCAGATACCCCAGGAATGATCGGGTCTGTGGGACTGACTCTTACAGGGTCTTTGTGAGATAGGGAGAGCTTCTCTTGGGGGAGAGGATTTTTCTCCTCTGAATCTTCTGAGGATTTTTCTGTGTGTTTTCCAATAAAAGCTGCATTCAACTGCCATCTTCGAGGAAGTGCCTTTGGATTGTGCATACTCACACTGATTTCCTCCTGTAAAAGTACAGTCAGAAAGAATATATCTAACAGCCATCATCTTTTCACAGCTCTGCAGCTAGGAGGACTGCTGCTTTTCTGTCATTTCACAAAAAAGCTGTAGTTTCTTTCTGTTTTATGGCAACTTTTGGAAGCCAGGAGCAAATAAGTGTTGGAGAAATAACACAGGCTTATGAGTAGTAAATTTGCACCTTTATACCTAAGACAGCTAGTGCCAAATTCTGTTCACATAAGTCCTGCTGGGGATCACCAGGTTTGTGTGAAAGCGTACTTCGGGGCATAGTCTGCTATATAGAGGTGTTTACTACCAAATAAAAACAAAGAATTGCAATCTATTCTGCCTTCATTGCATCAGTGAAATTTCTGTTGACCTCAGTAGGAGTTGTGTTGTTTGATGAGGCTGAAGCAGCATCTTTCCTTTTCCTGGAATGAGGAGATTTAGTTCATTCTAAGGGATGGAAGCATCTCGCACCTCCAACATTTTCATATTGCAACGAAGATTAAGTGTAATTCAAGTCACCTTTCAGGAATTTCTGTGGTGAATCTAGTAGGTGGATTCAACCTTATTGTGGCTTCAGAGAACTGCATGATAAATCAACAACTGTTGGCTAGTTGGATTTGTTTGCAGAGGCTTAAGGGCATACTGTAATGGTGCTGTACTGAAAAGGTGCTGCTTTCCAGCCCTTACAGATGTGCAGAGACTACGCTAGATGATTGTTTAGAGCTGTTTTTTAGGTGCTTTTCTAATATTTGACATAGTATCTTGTGTAAATAGGTAAAGGGACGAACCTTTAAAGCTACCGGGCAGCTGTGCCAGAAATGCAAGCTCTTACAGGGAAGCTGCCTGGAAGGAGGCAGACAGGAGGCACTGGGTTTGCCATGACAGAGAAGTATGTCTTGTTCATATGTCCTCTCAGCTTTCTTATTTCCTATAGTAGTTTCTCACACTGTTCTGTTTGGGCTTTGCACACACTTTGTCCCCATCTCTTCTCTGTGTCCCTTTCATGCCATCTTTCACTTCTTTCCCTCCTCCGTACTCCTCTGCATTCCCATCGCCTTCTTTCCTTGCTTTTCCTTTCCCTCAGTCTCATGCACGCTTTCTCTCCAGCCCCCTTTGCCACTCTTCCTATGTTACTTCTGTCTGTGTTTTTCTGGGCAGCGTGCAAGGGCCAGCTGGTAGGGTGTAATCACCCTGGCTATATCCAAATGGGAGCAGGGTTGCAGCTTCTTGAGACCTTAAAACGGTTGCATTCTCCAGGTACCCCTTGGCTCTGAGAAAGGAGAGGACCAGTACATGAGTCCTCCTGTACTAACTGATCTAGTTAGTGTTGTGCAAGGCAGCTCAGGAGAGCTGCAGCTCAGTTTCTTCTTCAGGGAGGCTCTGAGACTTCCATCCCTTCCCAGTGAGGCCCTCACGATAAGATAAGGACTCGAGCTGTCAAATTTGGATCAAGGCTTTACCTAGGAGCACTTAGGTCTCCTGTACCGTTTTGTAGAGAAGGTCAGGTCAAGACATACTCGCTAGATATTTTGGGATTTTTGCCCCCAGTCATCCTTGGTCTCATGTAGTCAGAACTGGCAAAGTTCATTACAAAAGGTACCAGTGTTATCCTGCCAGAGGGATATGTACTACAGAACATGGCTTAGGAGCAAAGGGGTGGTACTTTGTGTTGTAAACTGTCGCTGCTTTTGGAGAGTTTCTGTAGTCTAAAAAAAATCAGTTGCCACGTTTGGCGTTTGTTCAATCCACAGAACTTAGTTATTCTCTATCATGGGCTTGTAATTTATCCATTAGCTGCCAAGTCCTGCTGATAGACTTTTCAGAAATCTATCACCCTTTGATAAAATGCTTAGTCTTAGCTCTTTGCCTTTCTTCACTGTGTAGTCACAGCATGTGTTTTAATTGTAGTATGGGAGGAACAAAGTTTAACAATTTTTTTTGCAAATCCACAAGGGGAAGTTAAACTTCTATGAAGATTATTTCTTGTGTATGTTTTTTGAAAATAATTGCCTTATATGAGCCCTGCCTTTTTATTTTATTTTAAAAGAAGTGTTGGTACAAAGAACTGGGAATGTTCTACCAGGTTAGCAATTCCAGCCCCTTTGTGCTGAATGCACCACACCACAGACTTTTTCATACTCTTAGCAAGCTATATCTTAAAACCTATTTCCCAGCTATAGGACGTCACTCCTTTAATGCTTTTTTTAAATATGTAATCTTTTGATTTTCAGTGTAATCACGCTTCAGTATGGATTAATACCTATTTGTTCTTATAACAGTACCATGCCTTTTCTTAAGTGTGCCTTCCTTGTTAGTGCTTTCCTCTAGATGTGTTTTCTCTGATTCTGTAACTGTGATTTTTCAGAGCAGCCTTATCCCTTCTCTTCTGTTGCTTTGTTTGGTTGAAAAAACCCAGCTGGACTTTGCAACCTTTGGGCTGACTCTTGGTTGCCATGACTGTCCTAGCGGTTTGGGTTTTTTTAGTACCTGCAGCAGTTTCAGTCTTTCTTGGATCTGAGCGACCAGAATTGTTGACATCATTCCATGTATTCCCAGTGCAACTCATCAAATTCTTGACTGAAGAGAGACTCTGCTTTTGTCAGAAATGTTAGGTAACTAATAACTACTAATGACTATCAGCAGAAAGATAGCTAATGAATACTTCAATCTCAGATACTTTTTCCCTTTAACCTTGTAGCAGATACTGATTTTAAGATAGAATTTCCTTTAGATATGTGTGAATAGTTCCTATGATGTTATGTCATCTTTTCAGAAGGCATTCTTCCTTCTAGCATTTGCCTGACTTGACTTTGTATGTTCAATAAAAGAAATTCAGATCTGACATCTTAGCCAAGTCCTCAGAGGTCAAGAAAACTGCAGTAAGCCCATGTGCCTGCAGCCACAAAGCCATTGTTCTCTTCTGCTGTCGTGAGTACCAGCCCACAGCCCGCTCTTGCTTTGACTTCCTGGTGACCTTTCATTTCAGTGCTCAGCCCTGTTGAGACTCTCATGAGGGATGCTACAGAAACAAATGGAATTTGCTTCCTGAGCAGAGAAATGACAGGCCTTAAACAGGCAGCCGGGGAGGGCAGGGGATAAATGACTCTAAGAATGGTCTGTTCTTGAGAAGGAAAAGCTTGTTTCTCTGCCAAAAAGTTAAGAGTCCCTGTAAGGCTCCATGCAGTTGCTTCTGGAGGGAGCAAACATGGGGTTTTGGATTTCGTCATAATAATTCGTGCAAATGTTCCAATACTGATTAAATGAGATATGCCTAATATATATAAAAGCTCCCATTTTGTAGGCAAGGGGAACACTGGCAGACCTGAGCAGGAATTCAGTCTCTGAATTCACATATTTGAACCATAGATCTCACTTCCCTGTGAGTGCATGCTCTCATCACACAGGTTTTCCTTTTTAAATCCTATTGTCAGCATAATCATCTATCATGTATATGTGGGTAGTTTTATTAAGATGTCTTAATATATTAATAGCAATCACCATTCGTTTTTAAGAATATCAACAGACTACTTAACTATTCCCCAATGGCATAATGGGTGCACTCAGCCCATGTCTATACAGCAGTGTCAAGCTGTGACAGTCACCTGTTAACAATGGTGATTCAATGTGTGATTTTTCAAAGTACACACAAATGAATGATACAGCTCCATCTGCACTGGACTAATTCAGGAAGAAATGGTACTTGCAAGGTAGAGGAGTGCAAATGAGATGTTAATCAGTGGCTGACATTTTCTGGATTGGATGAAAGAGAGAATAGAAAAAACTAAGAAAGCAGTTCCTGGGCCCATCATGAAGGAGGGTCTGTTTTCTGGCTGTACCTGTTTCAGAAAAGGAAGGAGAGAATGAGGACTGTTGTATTAGGACATCAGTGTCTCTTGGGGAAGTAGCGCATCAGCACAGTGCCACTCACCTTGGGCTGACAGCACAGCACACAGCTCTTCCTGCTCCTACTAAATGGGTTAGAAACTGATTTATAGACGTTTTCTTGAGAGCCAGCATAAGGGAGTTTCACTGATTTTATCTAACTGATTCGGTTGAAGTGCTAAGACTTTTTGCCTGTTATTTTTTTCCCCAACATGTATTCAAGGCCTTTGTAGGTTAAAGACAATAGTTACCATTAGTGCTAAGCTGCTTGGATCCCTAGAGCTCAAGTGCTTTGCAAGGATGAGTGTTATCAATCTGATTGAACAGTTATGCATGCCCCATTACAAAGACTGGAAGCAATTATTGGAGAACGTAGTGAATGAAACTCGGGCTGCATGGGCTTAGAGAGCAGGGAAAGCTTCCTTGACCCACTTCTGTGAAGTTCTTTCTCGCTTCTCAGAGGTTGAAGATGGTAATGTGTATGTTTTTCAGAGAGAGAGGGCATATAAGAAGGAGTGTAAAGGAAATAAAGATTGTTTTATAAGAATTCTTGCACTTTTGGAAATTAACTCTGTGTAGTACTGAAATTGAAAATAACTGTTCTTTTGACTGTCTTGATTTCCTCTACTGAAAAACACTCTATCTTTGCCCTGAGATGGTTTAAAAGGAGGTGGAATGGCCATGTATTTCTCCTAAGACTGAGTGATGTGGCTGTTACAGATCATCTCATTCCTAGGATAAAATCTGTTGAGCATGAGTACTGCTCGTCATAGAGCCGTTCTGACCTCTTGGCATTGATGTGAGCTCAGGAAAATGGGAAAGGTCATTGCTGCTGACTTAATGAAGTTGATTTGTTGAAACAGAGGCAAATACAAATCAGCTTGTCAAATAAGTAAAGCAGATAGTGCCATCCAGGCCATAGAGTACATTTTATTAAAGGGTCTGTCTTGGAAAGGAAGAAAAAAAAATCTAGCAATGGAACTGAGGCTGTAGCTGTTAAGATAGTAAACATGCAGGGATTTCTTGTGCAAGGGGCTCAAAGTCCTCACTTGTTATCTCTCAAAAACGTAGATGTGTAAGGATCATGATTTCTAAGCTGGTGCCTGGGGTCCTCAGCTAAGAGTGAGGAGTCTGGGCTATAGTCCCATTTTCTAAAACCGTGCTATATTTCTTATCCATTGACTTCTGAACTTTATGAAGTGCATAAACAGTCTTTTTGCCATGTCTGTGCTTTAGGTAATTACAGGCTAGGGGATTTCGGGATTGCATTTCTGGACACGGCTAAACTTTACCTCCTTGAAGCTTTAAACCCGCTTTGGAATATGGTACCATTGCACATTGGGTCATTAGCCTTAGATACAATACATAGATTTAGTTACTGGAGTCAGAATGAGGTTTCAGTAGTTTCCAAAACGGAATTGCACACACATTTTGCAAAGGTTGTTTCAAAATGGGGGTTTGAGTTCTTGTATCACTTCTGTGCTGCTGAAAACGTTACTGAGGTTTAGAGGTAATATAAATGTTTACACTTTTTTTACTCCTCTATTTCATGCTGTCAGACTTCTCATTATCAGCTTTCAGAGACAATTCAACAGTTCAAGTAAAAAAACCTGAAAAGAACTTTTTTATGTTTTCTTCAAATTCCACAGGCCAATGAGTCAACCCAGTGGTACTGTGAATTGGCAAAAAGCCCTGGCTTTACAGCTGTTGTACAACACATGAACACGAGCTGTAACCAACTGTGCTGTCCCTGGTGGAAAGACTTGTGAAGGTGAATTGTGGAAGAGAAGAGCCATCAGAGGAGGCTGGATTTGTTTTGTAAAAGCTTCTGAGTAGGCTGAGGCTTTCAGTTGGAGAAATTGAACATCTGGTTACGGACCATGCTTATGTCTGTCGTAGTAAACAAAGAGTTGAGGCCAAAGTTAGAATAAAATCTCTTACCATATACATTCACTGAAGTGTTGTACACATTTTGAGCAGCACAGCTGGCGTCACCTCAGTGAAATCTGTGTTTCACCGGCTGTTAGAATATTACCCATATAGTAAAGAGCTCAGAAGAGAGGCACTGAAATATTTAGAGCAATGCCACCTAGTGATAGAATATAATCTCTTGAAATAACTCAATTTTAATTTTACAGGCTTTAAGATGCTTATTTCTTTACTGTACTCTTTGGCAATTCCATTTGTTAGCATTGAATTTGGACATCAAAAATGCCTTGAGGCATAGTTAGAGCATTTGCTCGGCATCAGCTTGGCTTTGTAGGTATGGCTCATATCCCATGGAGAGCAGCAGGCAGAGCCGACCAGGAGGAGCCTTCTTGCCTCACTTCTTTCCTCCTGTCTTACCCCCCTTAGTGCCTGAATGCTGGTATCACTGCTTAGCAGGAGGGAGTGCATCTGAATCTGACCAATTTTAGCCTTTGATAGTTAGAGCATTTGCTCGGCATCAGCTTGGCTTTGTAGGTATGGCTCATATCCCATGGAGAGCAGCAGGCAGAGCCGACCAGGAGGAGCCTTCTTGCCTCACTTCTTTCCTCCTGTCTTACCCCCCTTAGTGCCTGAATGCTGGTATCACTGCTTAGCAGGAGGGAGTGCATCTGAATCTGACCAATTTTAGCCTTTGATGCCTGATAGTGAATCGTTTCCGCGCCCCCCCTCCCCCCCCCCCGCCCCCAGCAGCTGCTTGAATAAGGTGACCATCTGTTCCTTATTTCAAAAAAAAATAATCCTTTATTCGATGCTTATGTTGTGCAGCCTATATCATTGAATATAGGGTGTACTTTGTCCCACACTTCAGCAATAATCACACAGAGGAGTATATACAGAGATACAATGGTGTGATTTGGTAAGATCCAGGATTGTTGCATTGCAAATAGAACACTGCAGGCTTTTCTTTCCCTTTTTCAGTGTTCATTTTTTCTGTTCTTCATATTTCTTTTCATTATTGCATTTCGTGGTACTGCAAACGGTTATTCAATATCTACAATGTGTTACTGCGACCCTTTAATAGCAAAAACTATTTGGACTGTGCTATATTACGCACTTCTGTAAGAAGATTGAAC